>NC_057799.1:343703916-343855201 GCF_018294505.1 Triticum aestivum
GGCAGCATCGATCGGCTTCAGTTAGCAGCAGTAGCGAAGGAATCACTCGATCGGGTTCAGTTAACAGCCGATCGATCGCTCGGGTTCAGTAACGTGTAGCCTGCAGTGCAATCACTCAGGTTTAGTTAGAGCCCAACGCCTCGCTTGCGTTCAGTTAGAGCCAACGCCTCGCACACACACGCGTACGTGTACGAGAGAAACGCGCATCGTTCGGCCCCCGACCTCCCACCGTAACCGGGAACTCCCCGAAATTTTCCTCGCCTCGCTTCTACCACGTTTTTTTCCGTCATGGACGGCCCAAAGAATGTCATGCAGCTGCGTCTCCGGCCCGCCCAGGACGAAAGGCCCATTTTCTGTCATGATTTTTTGTCATAGAAGTAGGAGCCCACCACATCTATGATGATACCGGGTTCTGTCACAATTATCGTCATAGAAGTGTCATATGTATGACAGAAAAAAATTCGTTCGGCCCAAAATGTCACAGATGTGTCTTTTTTTGTAGTGTGGATATCCTCTCTGTATGTGTTGTCGTGGGTGTGCTTATTGTGTCATGTGGCACGAGAGATGAAGGTAAATGACCGCGGGAATAAATGGGGCCGGGCGGCCTGTATTCTCGGCACGTCCGCATGGTAGTTTTTGCAGCGGATACCTGCATCATGGCGCTGCACCCGGTGCAACCGCATGCATAATGGCAGCACGAACGTACGTGATCGTGCGCCGGCCCCAAACACTGGCAGCGTGCATGGAGGGACGTGGGCAGAGCGCGCGGAGGGATGCGAGAGCAGTGCGCACGCGGCGGGACACGAGCAGAGCGTGCCGCGGCCCCCACAACCGCGAGCAACCACATGCGTAGAGCAGTTGAACGTAATGGAGTTAAAGGGAAGGGTTTCGAGAAGGCAAACGCAATGGAGACATGAAGATTTTTGGCGTGGTTCCAATAGGTAGTGATATCGCACGTCCACGTTGATGGAGAGTTCAACCCATGAAGGGTAACGGCTGTGCGAGTCCATGGAGGGCTCCACCCATGAAGGGTCCATGAAGAAGCAACCTTGTCTATCCCACCATGGCCATCGCCCACGAAGGACTTGCCTCACTCGGGTAGATCTTCATGAATTAGGCGATCTCCTTGCCCTTACAAACTTCTTGGTTCAACTCCACATCACGACGGAGGCTCCCAAGCGAAACCTAACTAATATAGGAGACACCACTCTCCAAAGGTAATAGATGGTGTGTTGATGATGAACTTCTTGCTCTTGTGCTTCAAATGATAGTCTCCCCAACACTGAACTCTCTCCCACGGATTTGGCTATGGTGGAAGAAGGATTTGAGTAGAAAGAAACTTGGGGAAGGCTAGAAATCAAGGTTCAAATGATTGGAATGGAATATGTTGATCTCAACACATTAGTAGGTGGTTCTCTGGTTCTCTCTCAGAAAATGAATGGTGGAAGTGTAGGCACGTTCTGATGCCTCTCCTCAGTGAGGAAGAAAGGGTGGAGGGATATATATATATATATATATATATATATATATATATATATATATATATATCCTCCACACAAAATCCAACCATTACATACTTTTGACTCATCTCGGTGGCGCCAATTAGGAAATTCGGTGGCACCGATCTGTTCAAAAATATGAATGTTAGGAATCTCGGTGGGACCGATGTGCTAGGGCTTAGGGCAAACTTCATCTTGGTGGTACCGATTGCATCATCTCGGTGGGACCAAAGTGAATGCAGCGGGAAATAGAGAATCTGTCAAGCCAACTCGGTGGGACCGGCCGCAACAACTTGGTGAGACCGAAGTGAATGCAATTAGTCACAAAGCGCTCGCAAGGCCATCCCGATGGGACCGAGATCTGTATCACTAAAAAAAATACACTTCCGTGATGATACGTGTTTGTCGCAGTAGGTCACGTTTTCTGTCATGCATGTACATCCATGACGATTTTATGACAGAATCAAGATAGTCATACCTGTGCTGTCGTAGAAGTGTTCCATGACGATACCAAAATTATCATCATAGAAGTATCCACTTCCATGTCGATAAATGGCGCGTCATGGAAGCGCTTTCGTCAAGGGTAATCAACATGTGGCATCCACCATAACGGGTCACCGTTAAGCCATCGGGTTTTGGTTTGGATCCGATAGCCCATTAACAGCCCGGGCCAATGGGGATTTTCCACGTTTAAAATTCTCATTCACCGGCGGATCCATGTGTCAGCTCAGCATTTTGACAGTTGTCATCCAGCGAATGGACAGGACGCGCCTATGATACGTTGACACGTGGCTCGGCCCAACAGTGGCCCATTCAGGTCAAAAGTCCAGCCCGTTTGACCTGGTCAAAAGGTAACAGCCGGCCCAGTCAAATCCTGTTAGCGGCCCGTTCGCATATAGCCCATTTACAGCCTGCTACCTCATGGCCCATTATGGCCTATCCGAATTAGGCCCAGTAGCGTCATCGAGGCCATCGAAGATGATTCCAGCCCATGTTATCTTTCGGCCTTCTCAGGGCCCATTTATTCTTGGGCTGATTTGTTGCATTTGATTACTTACGGTCCGTTACTGGCCTGTTCTAGTTGTGTGCCAAATTCATCCTGTGGTTAAAGTTGGCCTGTTAATCCGTTGGGCCGTTTTCATAGCGTCATTAAATACGGCCCGTTAACAACTCGTTATGCCTGTCGATAGAAACAAGCATGTTATTCTCATCGGCCTATTAACGACCCGTTATGGTCGGCCCATGAACGAACGGTTCCCACTCTAGCCCGTTTACGGCCCATAGTGTGGTCTGTTATTGGCCAATGTTTGGCCAATCGATCATACGGCTCATAGAAGGCCCATTATTTCTACGGCCCGTAGAAGGCCCATTGATTCTATGGCCCGTAGAAGGCCCATTGTTTCTACGGCCCGTAGGAGGCCCATGGTCACTACAGTAGATATGTAGCCCATGGTTATTGTGGCCTAGTTTTCAAAAATAGGTTATTGCGGCCACTAGCAAACGGCGGAAAAAGAACTGCACTGACTACAAGCAAACAAATAAACAAGACAACCAGGAAATAAATAAGCAAGAAACTTACGCTAGTCTATTACACATATTACATCCACTGAGCATCAAAGTTCGCCACCAGTGCAAATATGGGGAACAAAGAAGCATGTTACATACACTGGTTGTCAAAGTTGGAGACTATTGCAAATAAACGCCGCAACAAATCAAGTCCAGCACTTAAACCACTTCACAGGAGCTCAAGAAACAATATCTTGGGTATCCACCATGTTGGCAAGATGCTTAGCAAGCTTATTAGCTTTCTCTTGTTTAGCGCTTAAATCCTCCAGCGCTTACTGTTGCACCAGAAAGTATGGATCTGAATTCTGCAGGGACTTCCTTAGTCCTTCGGCTTCCTATCGCAGCACATCTGATTGATGTCTTTCAACTTGAAGTTGAGACTCCTGAAGCCGAACTGATTCAGGCAGCGAGTTCGAAGAGCTAGTGCCAGCAGTAGTGGCCAGTAACTCGAGCACTACATCAAGATAGGACTTTGGGGTTATCTCACTATCTTCAAGATAGTTTTTATCAGCTTTCTTGGAGACCAACAGGGATGTCTCACTATCTTGAACCTTATCTGCATTACTACCTTTACCATTGCATAACGGGGTACTCTTCTCCAATATTTTGTCCGCATTCTAAAAGAGAAACAAGCAGACACATCACAGGTTTACCATGTTGTATATGAAACTCATTTTGGTAAACCAATTCAGTTGTAAGGTGGACAGGATAACAACATGAAACAAACATATATCTATGTAGTATGGTCATTGTGTGGTCTGTATCATTGTAGTTTATGTTGCCAAATCAAGATAGAGACAGTTCAAATCATATATGTTTAAGACAAAGCAGCATAGACAGAATATATGTGTGGGAAACTACACAGCACTAACAACACTTGTAATGTGCATGGCATGAGAACATAACTATTTATTCAATTGAAACTGAAATCAACATAGAGCAAGTTACAACAGCAAACATGTTAAAAAAACTGGTTTAAAACATACCTGTTGCGCCATTGGAGTTTCAAGTGCATCCTTCAAATTTGAAATTAGTTGGTATGAGTAAATACAGTGATGCAGGAGCAAAGGAGTATGAACCATAGCTACAAAACCTAACCTGAGAACAATTCTTCTTCTGCTTTAAGCGTTGACTTGGGGTTCTGAGTGGTGCTCCTCGTGCTTTGGGCACTGCAGTTGCCTTACTAACTGCTCGTGTTTGGGTGCTCTATGGTGGAGACGGTGTTGTGTCAACTGGAACTGGGTTACTATCTACTAGGTTGGGGTTATAAGGGGTGTAGCTGGTTCTCTGTCCAACTGGGCAGGGGTACAATCTGCGTGAGTCTGGGTTATGTGTTGTGGGGCTGGTTCTTGGGCAAGTACAACCGTGGTTCTATCGGCATCGACGGGTAGCACGATCTTTTCTGAAGACCGTGTTTTTACTCCCATAGATACTGCCATCACCCCCTCCAAGTCAAATGGCTGATAAACAAGAAAAGTAATTGAATGTACAGACATTTTATGACAGACATGTGCAATGGATAGTAGTGAAGAAAACAGGGCATGAAATAATTCACATTTATGTTGTCTAACCAAACAGGATAGCATGACATAATTTCACATATATGATGTCTAATTAAACAGGATAGCATGACATAATTTCAGATAAATGATGACTAACTAAACAGGATAGAATGACATACTTCAAAATATGATGTCTATGTAAACAGGATGACATGATATAACTATACGATGTGTCTATTAAAGTGGTTGGCATGCCATAATTCATAAACATGCCATCGATGGAAACATGATGGCATGATATAATTCACGGATAGAATGACATAATTCAAAATATGATGACTATGTAAATAGGATGAGACGATATAAATATATTATGTCTTTAGAAAATGGGTTGGCATCCCATAATTCAGATACATGTTGTATATGTAAACATCATGGCATGATATAATTCAAATATATGATATATATACTAAGCAAGGGAGCATAGGGCAATCACATATATGATGTGTCAACTAAGAAGATGGCATTCAATATTGTGTATATGATGTAAAAACTAAGCATTGCAAGACAACATATGCATGATATGAGTAA
This sequence comes from Triticum aestivum, assembly GCF_018294505.1. Taxonomy (NCBI): domain Eukaryota; kingdom Viridiplantae; phylum Streptophyta; class Magnoliopsida; order Poales; family Poaceae; genus Triticum; species Triticum aestivum. Next base: position 343,709,075 of record NC_057799.1, read on the forward strand.
TATAACCCTGCAAAGTTTGAACATACACCTCATGGGGAAAATAGGACTGGTCATTTGTCTCTGAATCCTCCTCTGAGGAGCTATCTATAACCAGCAAGATATCTACTTCAGCAGGTAGCATTGTCTGCTCTGAAGACCTTGTTTTCGCTCCAGATTTTTCCATCACCAATTCAAATGGCTGATGCACAGGAAGAGCAGTTGAATATACAAACATTGTCGACAAATGGAATATGTAATACAAAAAAGGATGGCATGATATAATTCACATATATGACGCTTGGCTAAACTGCATGACATTGCATAATTCATAGACATAATGCCTTGCAACAAGATAGCATTGCATAATTCACATAAATCACATATATGGTAATTAGACACTAAACAGGTGGCATTCACACAAAGCATGTCTAAACTAAGAAAATGACATGCCAATGCAAGACACCATATGCATGTTATGAGCAATATAACCCAGCCAAGTTAGATCATGCACCTTGGGGGGGAATAGGACTGGTCATCACTACAGAAAAAGACACATCCGTGACATTTGGCCCAAACCAATTTTTTCTGTCATGCTTATGACACTTCTATGACGATAATTGTGACAAAGCCCGGTATCATCATAGATGTGGTGGGCTCCTACTTCTATGACAAAAAATCATGACAGAAAATGGGCTTTTCGTCTTGGGAGGGCCGGAGACGCACCTGCATGACATTCCTTGGGCCGTCCATGACGGAGAAAATCATGGTAGAAGCGAGGGCGAGGAAAATATCGTGGAGTTCCTGGTTACGATGGGTGGTCGAGGCCGAGCGATGTTGTGTGGTTTGCGCGTTTCTCTCGCACGCGCGCGTGGTGCGAGTCGTGTCGCTATAACTGAACCCGAGAGATCTCCTGCTGCTACATACTGAAGCCGATCAATCGATCCCTTCGCTCCTAACTGAACCCGACCGAGACTCCTTTGCTGCTAACTGAACCCGATCGATCGCTGCTGATGCATGCTTACTAAAGCCAATCGAACCCCCGTGCAAGACATAGCTAGCCGGTTGGGTTGCCTCTGGATGAACAGTGCCCGTTGCTGCCGCGCGTGTGATACGTAGAACGAGTCGAGACGTGGTGTGAGTCGAGCCGGTAGGGTTGGCTGTGGATGAACAGTTCCTGGTGGGGGTTGGATGAACATGACCCCGGCCGTGTGTAGGCGGTTGCCGCTGGATGAACAGGACCCCATGGTATATAGTATGCGGTTGTCGCTGGATGAACAGGAGCCCAAGGAGGCTGCCACACACCCCAGCCGGTTGGGGATGGATGAACAGGACCCCGTGGTGGCTGGTTGAGCTGAAGCCGGTGGAGGCTGGATGAACAGTAGCCTTGGATGAACAGTGTCTGGTGGATGCTAGAGACGGTGGATGAACAGTAGCAGGTGGAGGCTGGAGGAAGTCAATAGTGGATGACCAGTAGCCCGTGGAGTCCCGTTTTGTGGTATGCCACATCCCTCCCGATGAACAGGACCCCGTTTCAACCATAGGTATCGAAAAGAAGTCCGTTTCCTCCGTTTTGCGGTACACCACATCCCTCCCGATCAACAGGACCCCGTTTCGACCATACGAGCTCGAACAGAAGTCTGTTTCCACCGTTTTGCGGTACGCCAGACCCTTCCCGATGAACATGACCCCGTTTCGATCATACGCGGTCGAACAGAAGGCCCGTTTCCTCCGTTCTGCAGTATGCCAGACCTCTTTTCGGCTGCTCCGTCCAAGCCGCTTGGCTCCCGATGAACAAGATGCGCTCCGACCCAGTGGCTTCGCTCCTAATGAACGGGACGCGTTCCGACCCACTCACTTGGCTCTCAGTGAAGACGACATTGTTTCCTCCGTTCCGACCCAAACGGTTAGCTGCCAATGAAGAGGATGACGTCACTGCCGTCCGTTGCCTCTCCATGTACACGAGCCCTGGCCGTACGTATACGCGAGTACGCGTTCGAGACCCTGCCCTATGTACATATGTAGCCGTATTTAATTTCTTGCAGTGTGGCTGTATATGTGTACATGATATATATAGACGAGACTGCGTGACATGATACGTCCGTGCCTCTACTATGACACGTGCATCTCCTTACTCGGACACGATTCATCGTTGCAGAGAGACCGATCGACCAGTATGTACGTACACGTTCGCGACCAGACAGACAACCCGATGTACGGTTTGACCCAGTGGGTCCCAGCTATCAGGGAGGATAAGGAGGCACTTCCTTCCATGCAAAGATATAGCTGGTGGGTCCCAGCTGTCAGGGACGATAAGGAGGCACTACCTTTCATGTGAAGATATAGCTGGTGGGTCCTAGCTGTTAGGGGGGAGAATCTTTTTTTGCCCGTAATACGGACACACTTCCTTGCATACGAAGATGTAGCTGGTGGGTCCCGGCTATCAGGGGGTAACGTTTTTTTTCAAGGCCCTTCTGGTAGGTCCTGCTGTCAGGTGGAGGAATCATTATTTTGCGCGTAATAAGGAGGCACTTCCTTGCCGCAGTCGTGGACCCAGCTGTCAGCCTCTCCACGTATAGTCCTTTCCAATGGAAGGCGATCCTTGACCACGTTGACCACACCGCGCCAAGCGCACCAAGGCAGTGGACGAAGGTGAGGCCTAAGATGGGAACGATCTAGAGTCATGGAACAAGGGGCGCTGGAGTCCCTGGCGGAGGGGAGTACGAGGGACTGGTTCGGCTACCGGGTGAGCCTGCCTTCGCCAGAGAATAATAGAAGGTGTGGGTGAGTACATGTATGACCTGGCCACCATTGGGAGTAGAGTGTGGCGGCGAGGCCTGCGCTGCAGCACAGCTGGCCACGGGAGGCAGATGCAGGTGCTCCAGCTGGCGATGGTTTTGGCGGCTGGAGCAAGAGCAACTAGATCAGAGATTGAAGAAGCAGGATCGCCATTGGATGTCAATCCAATGACTACAGATGTCACAATAATTTTTTGACTTTTTGTTTTAGACCATTAAATAGTTTTTTTCACTAAATGGACAACACCTTGCACAGGCTTCGTCTAGTGGGCCAACAAAGTCAGCTTTGAAAGCTATGGCGGAATGCAGCCCATTTATTTAGGTTTTACATCCCTTTCATTTTGTTTGCCAATACATCTATATCCTGGGCTTTGACTCAAAAAATAATCTATTTCCTGGGCTGGGTAAAATTAATAATAGCTGATTTACTATTTATGATAATTGTTTCTAAAAAAATACTATTCGTGATAATTTACAGCGCATTTGATTATTTATTCAAATACACATATTTACTGAGCTGGGTCAAAAATAATATTGCGTACATGCAGCGCATTTATCATTTCTGATAATTTACAAGCCATTTGATTTTAGTAGAAATGGACCCATTTTCTGGGATGGGTGAAAAAACCATGATGGTCTGGACTAAGCATTTCGTATAAAAATAATATTGAGATATGAATATTATTAAAAAAAATTGGGCTTGGTAATCTTATTATATAAAAAATGAACTGGGTTGTGCATTTTTTTAAAAGAAAGATAGGCTAGGCTACGCTTATTTTAGGATATTGTGTACAACAGTCGGCCCAGTTGCGTTGCTGATGTTCAAAAAACGGCCTGTGTAGTACAATACAACTTTACATGGCTACTCAGCCCACATTCAACGACGCCGGAAAGGCCCAGACAAGGCTTCTGTACAACTTTTGAAGTCACTGGGCTCAGTTAATAACTTAAGAAAAAAGTTAGAGTAAAGTGGAACCTAATTAAAAGCTGGCACGAGCAAAGAAAAAATTCAACGGGTCCCACTTGTGTGTGTGTGTTTGCGTGTGTGAGAGAGAGAGAGAGACCCATCGGTTGATTCTCGTAAATATATCTTTCAGCCATATGCATTGCTGATGCTCAGTAAAAACTTATATAGTTGACACAATCATATAGAACATCATAGCACACCGAACTGGCATGCAAAAATTTCACGCAGGCGGCACAATCAGGGTGGAAGCAGTGGATCGCTACGGGTAGGGCTATGTTGAAACAAACGAACTCATACATAATGGTTCATCGTCTTTATCAATGATGGGGAAATATCTTGAATGCTGTGCAAAGAAAACAGACAGACAACACAATAAGTTCTACTAGCGCATTAAGTTGACGTACAACCCTTTCTAAAAAAAGTTCAGGTACAAAAATAGAACATGTCACAATCAAATGTACTGGCACATAAGTGTTTCACACCGATAGCTCGGATTTAACTAGTATCTGACAAGATTCAGTTGTTACCTCAAATTAGAGCACATCCAGGCAGCCAGCCCCGCCTCTTCTCCCAAAGAAGCAGTGGCCTCCGCCATGCGATGGAGTAGGCCCTGTGACATCCATCGTACAGAGCAACACGGGGAAAGTCTAACGTTGACTCTTGTAATTGACATCGTCAACGGACCCTGGCACCAGCGGCGGCAGCAGGACTTCGATTGATGGATTGACCACTTCTTCGACATGCACGGACACTCGATACAGGTACATCCCTAATGTGGTCCGCGGCGGCCTTGGTGGCGACGAATAGTACAACCCCAGTTCCTGCACCGGTATCTCAACACCAATCACCTTTGGTATGGTGGATGGCTTCTTCATCCATGCCATAACCATCAGAGCCCAGCTGTCTGGAGGAACAAACACACTTCTGAGCTCACCTCCAAGGTCGTTGATAAGCTCATTCATGGACTCGTTGTTCCAAGCACGTCGAGGCATGCCATGGAAGGTAAGCTTTGTTAAAAACTCAAGCTCAGAGGGCACCGAGCCCCATCCTGGGTGCCTGAGGGAGTCCTGGATTAGGGGGTCCTCGGACAGCCGGACTATATGCTTTGGCCGGACTGTTGGACTATGAAGATACAAGATTAAAGACTTCGTCCCGTGTCCGGGTGGGACTCTCCTTGGCGTGGAAGGCAAGCTTGCCGATTCGGATCTGTAGATCTCCTCCATTGTAACCGACTCTGTGTAACCCTAGCCCCCTCCGGTGTCTATATAAACCGGAGGGTTTAGTCCGTAGGACAACAATAATCATAATCATAGGCTAGCTTCTAGGGTTTAGCCTCTACGATCTCGTGGTAGAACTCTTGTAATACTCATATCATCAAGATCAATCAAGCAGGAAGTAGGGTATTACCTCCATCGAGAGGGCCCGAACCTGGGTAAACATTGTGTCCCCCGCCTCCTGTTACCATCCACCTTAGACGCACAGTTCGGGACCCCCTACCCGAGATCCGCCGGTTTTGACACCGACATTGGTGCTTTCATTGAGAGTTCCACTATGCTGTCACCATAAGGCTTGATGGCTCCTTCGATCATCGGCAACGATACGATCCTGGGTGAGGTTTTTCTCCCCGGACAGATCTTCGTATTCGGCGGCTTCGCACTGCGGGCCAACTCGCTTGGCCATCTGGAGCAGATCGAGAGCTACGCCCCTGGCCGTCAGGTCAGGTTCGAAAACTTAAACTATAACACCGACGTCCGCGGAGACTTGGTCTTTGACGGATTCGAGCCCATGTCAGGTGCGCCGCACTGTCACGACGAGCATGACTTAGCTCTGCCGTCAGACGGTGTTCGGGAGATCACACCTGTGGCTACTCCGGCCCTTAATCCGGAGCTGATTGCGCCGTCTGTGGACGGGTGGATGGACCTCGCCACGAAGGCCGCACACTCAGCGGCGATAGAGCCGAATACTGATTTCACCTCCTACGAGACCTATATGGCCAGATCCTTGGATTCGTCCCCAGTCTCCGAACTGCCTGCGTCCGTGCCTATCGAATCTGATTGGGTGCCGATCATGGAGTTTTCCTCCGCGGATATCTTTCAGCACTCGCCCTTGGGCGATGTGCTAAATTCATTAAGGTCTCTCTCCTTGTAAGGAGACCCTCAGCCGAACTATGTACGGCTCGAGTGCGAAGCGGACGACGAAGAAATTCGTTCCCCACCGACCACCCACTTAATAGCCACTATCGACGATTTAACCGACATGCTTGATTTCGACTCCGAAGACATCGACGGTATGGACGGCGATGCAGGAGAAGAACAGGAACCACCGCCCACAGGGCGCTGGACAACCACTTCATCACACGATATATATATATATATGGTGGATACACCCAAAGAAAACAATGACGAGGAATGGAAGGATGCAGCGAAGGACAGTTCCCTCGAGAAGCAACCAAAGCAACGACGTAGGCGCCGCTGTAAATCCCGCCTCGGTAAAAACAGCGATAACAGCGCAGGAAAAAATTATACCCCGGTTGACTCCAAAGGAAACAACGACCACATGGATCCAGCGACAGAACAGGATGAATCAGCAGACGGCGAACATAGTACAGAGCCGCTGTCCGATCACGGCGACGCCGAGCATCAAGCTAATCAACCTATCTCCGGAGAGGAGAACAGTCCGGACGACGATGCACACATCATCCCGGAAAGGCACTTGGAGCAAGAGAACCTCCATAGAAGGCTTATTGCCACCGCGAGGAGTCTAAAGAAGCAGAAGCAAAGGCTTAAGGCCGCACAAAACACACTCAACAGTAGATGGAACAAAGTGCTCGACACTGAAGAAAAGTACGGTGGCAGTCGCCACACAAAGAGCTATCCAAAGCGCAAGCTGCTGCCTGAATTCGATGACGAGGCTTTAGAGCCTACACAGCCGAAGAATAAAATGGCCGATCAGCCGGATCGACCATCCCGCGGCCGCGATCGGGTGGCTAACGATGTCGCACATAAGTCAGCACACGATTTACGTGAGGACTCAAACCAAAAGGCCGGTATGACGAGGTCCATCTATGGGTCTAGGAAGCGCGCTCCGGCACAGAATCAAAACCGAACACTACAACCGTCAGAATGCCATGACACACCCAAATACAGGGGTGCCGCGCACCCCCTATGCTTCACCGATGAGGTGCTGGATCACGAATTTCCAGAGGGATTCAAACCCGTGAACATAAAGGCATACGACGGAACGATAGACCCTGGGGTCTGGATTGAGGACTTTATCCTTCATATCCATATGGCCCGCGGAGATGATCTCCACGCCATCAAATACTTGCCCCTCAAGTTGAAAGGACCAGCTCGGCACTGGCTGAAGAGCCTCCCCGAAAACTCAATTGGAAGTTGGGAAGAGCTTGAGGATGCTTTTAGGGCTAATTTTCAAGGGACCTATGTCCGACCTCCGGATGCCGATGATTTAAGTCATATAATTCAACAGCCCGGAGAGTCAGCCCGAAAGCTTTGGAACAGATTCCTCACTAAGAAGAATCAAATTGTCGACTTCCCGGACGCCGAAGCCTTACCGGCTTTCAAACACAGTGTCCGGGACGAATGGCTCGCCAGACACCTCGGCCAGGAAAAACCGAGGACAATGGCAGCCCTAACAAGCCTTATGACCCACTTTTGCGCAGGCGAAGATAGTTGGCTGGCCCGTAGCGGCACCAGCGACCCAGGCACATCCGAAGTCAGGGACGGCAATGGAAAACCACGATGCAATAAAAGCAAGCGTCGAAACAATGAACACAGCCCAGACAGCACGGCGGTAAACGCCGGATTTAGGGGCTCTCGACCCGGTCAGCGGAAAAAGCCATTCAAAGGCAGCAGAGATGGACCGTCCAGGCTAAACAAGATTCTAGACAGATTATGTCAAATTCATGGCACCTCCGACAACCTGCAAATCACACCAACAGAGAATGTTGGGTCTTCAAGCAGGCCGGCAAGCTAAACGCCGAACACAAGGGGAGGGAGACACCAAGTGAAGACGAGGATGAGCCTCGCCAACAAAACACTGGGGGACAGAAAAAATTCCCACCAGAGGTCAAAACAGTGAACATGGTTCACGTAATGAAGAGGAGGAGCAAACACGCACTTCGAGACGTATGCGCCTTGGAGCCCGTCACCCCCAAGTTCAACCCTTGGTCGTCCTGCCCGATCACTTTTGATCGCAGGGATCACCCGACTAGTATCCGGCACGGAGAATCGGCTCCCTTGGTACTAGACCCAATAATTGACGGATACCATCTCACCCGAGTCCTTATGGACGATAGGAGTCTTAATCTGATATATCAGGACACAGTCCGCAAAATGGGGATAGACCCGATAAGAATCAGCCAAAGCAATACTACCTTTAAAGGAGTAATACCAGGCCCAGAGGCCCGCTGCACGGGCTCTCTGGTACTAGAGGTTGTATTCGGATCTCCCAACAACTTCCGAAATGAAAAGTTAACCTTCGACATCGCTCCATTCCGAAGTGGCTATCAAGCACTACTCGGACGAACGGCCTTCGCTCGTTTTAACGCAGTACCGCATTATGCTTATCTTAAGCTTAAGATGCCCGGTCCACGTGGCATCATCATAGTTAGCGGAAAACACAGAGCGTTCCTTGCGTACGGAAGAATGTGTGGCGGCTTTAGCAGCCGAACACTAAACGACCTCTCCAGCCAGAATAAATGATCGGTCGTCAAGACCGTGGACACGGCTAGACGAGTCCGGCGCACCCCTAGCTGTAACAGCTCAGATAAATCTGAGATTGGGTCAAGGGATATACCCCCATATGTGGTGCTAGGGGCTTCCCGCATGTAAAAAGGGCTACAGTTCGGCTTGACCTTATTTAAAGATTTAATTTTAACGGTTTATTAAGAATAACCAATTTTTCGCACGAAGACTCTCACCTGGGTTTTTCTCTTTTACAGATGATAATTGTGCTACACCCTTCCAGGATACGGCACAACGGACACACAGGCGCAGACGTGCAGCAGGGCCCCGCTCAAAGGTTTCTTTTTAGATTAAGGCCCTGTGTAAACCTTTCTTACTGTCTCTTGTTGCTTCACACCCTCCGGATACTCAACACAACCAAGAGGGATGCTGGCATTATTGGCATTTCGCCACGTCAGACTAATGCACGTACCTAGAAATTCAGGGTTCATCATCAAGGGAGTTACTCAGCCCGGTATATGTTGTAAAGTCCGAATACCTTAGGGAGTGTTCGGCGTCGCGAGTTTGGCTTTATATGCATCAACTCTGAATCATGTCTTTGGTCAATAGTTGGGTTTGCCCGGCTCCCGTGTTTTGCTACCTTATGTTCCGCTCTATCGGCTAAGGTGGCACCGGGAGAACTACTGCGATTTTGCCCTGCTTCATCTGGATGAGCACCTCAGTAGAAAGCCGAAAACTGACTCTCATGATAAAGCACGAGACTGGTCAACCACTCGATGACTCAGCGGAATCTTCGTGATTCCTCCGCATTAACAAAGGACCGGTTTCCCGGTCATGTATGTACGCGCACCGTATCCTGAGACGCGCGGAAGTACCAGGGTCTATATAGTAGCCCCACTGTCAAACTCATATGGCTAAGTGAAAGTGTTAAAGCAATATAGTCTGATTGCCTTGTTCGCCGCGCTATCACCTCCTTAATGGACCAAGACGTTGGATCAAGTGTGAATACGCGCTTTTCCAAACACCCCCGCATTATATGCGTGGGGGCTGAAGCCGACGACTGCAAACTTTCAGGTTATATACATACATAAACGGCCGCACAGGAGGCATCATAATACTTTCAGGCAAAAGTATAAACACAGCCTTTATAATCCAAATAGCATTGTTCTTACAATTGGGATACATGTCACTCGAACATGATACTCTTCGAGCACTGAGCCTCTATTAAACGATCACCTTCTAGGACTTCTTCAAAATAGTGCTCGGCCGAGACCTGGCCTACAGTCGGATCCTGGGTTGCAATAGCGGTGGCCTCCATCTCTGCCCAGTATGTCTTAACACGTGCAAGAGCCATCCACGCACCCTCTATGCACGCCGACCTCTTTACAGCGTCGATATGCGGCACAGCACCAAGGAATTGTTGCACTAAACCAAAATAACTATTCGGCCTTGGTCCTTCCGGCCAAAGATGATCCACGACAGACCTCATGGCAAGTCCGGACAATCTGTGGAGTTCAGCCCACTTGGCCATTTGTTCATTTAACAGCAGCGGACGAGTTGGAGCACTGAATTGCGACCAGAACAACATTTCCACTTCGTGAACTTTTTGATCTTTGAAAAACTCAGTCGCATCAACAGCACTCGTCGCCAAGTCCAAGTACGCATCTGCAGCACTCCATAATTTATCCAGAGGGGCATACTTCGGATATCCAAACTTCGTCCGCAACAAAAGGGCTTCCCAGTCGTGATATTTCTGGCTTGACGAAGCTCCTCCTTCGCCGCTCTGATTTTAGAGCGGGTTTCCTTGTCTGCTACCATGGCTTTCTTCAAGTCCGCCGCCTTCGCTTGGCTTTCCTTTTCAAGAAGCTCATACCGGTCGGCGGCATCCTTCAGCTCAATAGCCATCTTGGCTATTTTATCTTCGCTCTGGCGATGAGCAGCTTGTTCGGCTCTTAACTCTTCGGCCGCCTTTAGGGCGGCCGCATCGCTTCTCCTGGCTTGTTCCTTGGCTTGGGCAAGCTGCGCACGAAGGGTCTCCACGGCGGCAACTCCATCTGCAGTCACAGCACATTACAAATACTAGCATCATGCTCCTCTTAATATCTATTGACCACCGGAGAATACATACCCTGTGCCTCGTCAAGCCGCTTGTTTACAAGCACGATGTCGGCATCTCCCGCATCAAGTTGCCGCCTCAGTTCGACAAACTCACCAGTCCGGCCAGCCACCGGACCCTCAGCCGCCTGCACATGAAGGCAACATGATCATTACCTGGGACTACGATCCTCTGTTTGCCGCCATTGGACAGCAACCAGAGTCTCAGGGGCTACTATCTGCATAGGGCACACCTAGCGTGTGCGGTACCGTCAAATATATATATATATATATATATATATATATATATATATATATATATATATTACTTTGCGTACCTCAAAGCCTCTTAGCAGGCTCATAAAAGCTTCATGCAATCCACTTTGGGCGGATGAAATCCTCTCAACCACCGCACCCATTAAAGTACGATGCGCCTCTGAGATAGCCGCTTGCTCCAGAAGACCCATCAGTGCATCCGGTCGTACACCAGATAATCCCGGACTCTTTTTGTTGCTCTCGTTAGGAGCCGAATACTCTAGACTTCGGGTGGCCGAAGGGTTACCTTCTGGCCTTGGTGGATCAGGAGAAATCCTCCGTGACGACACCTCAGGGTCATCCGCCTCATGAGGCGGGGAGGCACGGGAGGGGGGGGGGCGTTACGCTCTCAATCATCTCCGGAAGAAGATCCCCCGAAGACGAACTCTGTCGAGAAGGGCTACGATCCGAACTACAAGACATACGTCTCGGTTATTGTCCTCAGAAATGAAGCAGGATATATTTACTATAAAGTACTCTTGTTTACTTACAGCTCGGTGGAGGGCTGATCCCCTTGTGGGCACTGTGCGGTAAGGATGCCCTCCGGGGCAGGGCCCCCCGGCGAAGGTTTCTTCCCTCATTTGGAAACCCTTGTTTCCAAGTCTTTAGAGGCGGTCCTCTTCCTTCCTTGGGGAGAAGGAATTTTAGATTCTTCTCCCCGATTATCCTCCCTCGCGGAGACACTAATTCCCCCGGTTTGGATGAGTAATGCGTGAAGCCCGCTTTCGGCTTCTTTGTTCCCCCCTTTATCTTCCTCTGATGGCACTTGATAAGGTGAGTGCTCGAGCATCCTGGCTAGTACAGGATCTAGTGAGCCTTCGGGAAGGGGGGCCGAACACCTGATCATCTTTGCTTTTTTTATCCAGTCCTGGTCAAAGGATGATTTTTCGGAATGATGTTAGGGCAAATGAAAAGACAGCATGTTCGGCCGCAGAATTAGTTATGTGGGTATCTGGACGATTGCGGTTTAGACCCGCATCCTCGGTGGTGTCCAGACACTTTATTCGTGATCCGAAGAACAATCCATACATCCCTTCGAGCGTCACGCCGAAGAATTGTTGAATAGTTCGCGGCCCTTCCGGGTTGAACTCCCACATACGGAGAGGTCGACGTTGGCATGGCAGGACCTGACGAACTAGCATCACTTGCATTATCTTGACAAGGCTGACATCTCTCTCGAGGAGATCTCAGACGCGACTCTGCAATATCGACACGTCATTAACTGGCCCCCAGTCCAACCCCTTGTTGACCCATGACACTAGTTGCGGTGGGGGGGCTGAACGGAAGGCGGGGGAGCTACCCACTTAGTACTTCGGGGATCTGTGATGTAAAACCACTCCCGCTGCCATAAGTCGGACATCTCCGGGAAGGAACCCTTTGGCCATGGAGCATCGGCGCCTTTGGTTATTATGGCACCTCCGCATTCTGCATGCTGCCCATCGGTCATCTTCGGCTTCACATCGAAGGTCTTGAGCCATAAGCCGAAGTGTGGGGTGACGCGGAGGAAGGCCTCACACACGACGATGAACGACGAGATGTGAAGGATGGAATCCGGAGCCAGATCATGGAAATCGAGTCCATAATAGAACATAAGCCCTCTAACAAAGGGATCAAGACTAAAGCCTAGCCCTCGGAGGAAGTGGGAAACAAATACGACACTCTCGTTGGGTTCGGGAGTGGGGATGACCTGCCCTTGAGCAAGCAGCTTGTGCGAGATTTCGGCGGTCAGATACCTGGCATCTCTTAGCTTCTTGATGTCCTCCTCTGTGACCGAGGAGGCCATCCACCGGCCTTGAAGGTTGGATCCGGACATGATTGAAGGTCCGAAGCGCTTAGCCTGAGCCTTGGGTGTTGGAATTCGAGGTGGGGGAAGGGAAGGTTCGAGCGCGAGAAGAAAAGTACAGACCTTGGCCCCTTTATAAAGAGGGTGAATATCAAGCGTCCTCCACGTGGCCGTTTGGAACTTGCCTAAAATCGAGGAGTCATACCAGCAGGCACGATTGGGTTACCCACACCCGTAGTGATGAGAATCCCGCGGTAAGGGGAACACGATCTCTGCTTCGACAAGACGTGCCAATAAAACCGCCTCGCAACACGTGTAGTGGCAGTTTGGGAAAAACGGTTCGTAATGACCGGACCACGGCTGGACGTCACGTTATGAAAAGTTGTCAGCAGATTAGATTTGTGGAAATATTATACTCTCTATGGTGGTATCTGGAATTTGTTTTGCAGAGCCGGACACGATCCTTGTGTTCGAAATCTTCTATGGAATATTCGGAGGAGAAACCCGCCTTGCAATGCCGAAGACAATCTGTGTGCCGGACTCATCGTCATTAAAGCCTGGTTCAGGGGCTACTGAGGGAGTCCTGGATTAGGGGGTCCTCGAACAGCCGGACTATATGCTTTGGCCGGACTGTTGGACTATGAAGATACAAGATTAAAGACTTCGTCCCGTGTCCGGGTGGGACTCTCCTTGGCGTGGAAGGCAAGCTTGGCGATTCGGATTTGTAGATCTCCTCCCTTGTAACTGACTCTGTGTAACCCTAGCCCCCTCCGGTGTCTATATAAACCGGAGGGTTTAGTCCGTACGACAACAAAAGTCATAATCATAGGATAGCTTCTAGGGTTTAGCCTCTACGATCTCGTGGTAGATCAACTCTTGTAATACTCATATCATCAAGATCAATCAAGCAGGAAGTAGGGTATTACCTCCATCGAGAGGGCCCGAACCTGGGTAAACATTGTGTCCCCCGCCTCCTGTTACCATCCGCCTTAGACGCACAGTTCGGGAGCCCCTACCCGAGATCCGCCGGTTTTGACACCGACAGTGCCACCGATCAAAGCTCACCAATGAGCCATCGCAGAACAAACGTCGGGAAGATTCAAACACACGACTGCAGTTGAAAGTTGTCCGGAACCTGACGAACAAATCAGCCGGTGACAGACAGACTTCGACGAGCAAGTCACTTATTTGGATGTCATGCGCAATGCCAAGAGTTTTGACAAGGTCGTCCGGCGGGACAGAAGGCCGGTCACCCTTGATGGTTACCATCAGCACTTTGCCAGCAAACACGTCATCAAGCGCCGCCATGCCACTGTTGAGCAACAACACGTAGTGCCCGAAGGAAGGTCGGACCTCGGGATCTCCGGCTCGGAGATCCGTGTTGACCGGCAACATGATAGTGCGCTTGAGTACAGGGAGTACGGCAGGGGGATTTGGGGGAACTGGAGTAGGAATCGAGATTCCAGAGGTGGGGGAGGGCGGGAGATTGGGGATGAAAAGGTAGCATGAATTTCGAACACGTGCCAATATGCTCTCGGCGCGCAAGCGCATGAAAACATCAGTGGCACCCACATATCGGCCTAAGAGTCCTTTTTCTTTCTCTTTTTGAGAGCCCGGCCTAAGAGTCATAATTGACATGTTTGGCATTGCATTACTACTCGACCCATATTCAACGACACCTCACTGGCCCAAACAAGTGTACATCATCGAAAAGACACTAAGCTCAAATTATAACTTGAAAAATGGAGATATAATCCGAACACTGGAGAATGGTGATGCCCTCATTTAGCCCACCAGTAGTTCGGGACAATAAATAGTTTGAAACAACGATATATACAACATTCAAACACTGACTAGTGACTACTATTGACATAAATAGCAAGACATGATAGTTCATAAGAAATCTTGCTACACCACCAAAACACACCCATCTGCAGTGCTCACACTCTCGTGATCCAGATGAGAATGACATTGTAAATAGAGGCAACTATTACATAGTAAGAGTGACTTAGACGAGGATGACCAAATGACAAGGAATATGCATAACAAAAGAGAGAACCACCCATCCAGAATAAGCAGCAAAGACAACAAGTCATTCGAAGAGGGATGATCCAATACCATCATAATTTGCAGCCCCGCTTTAGCCACCAGTGATCCACAGACACCAGTACTCCACCCTTTAGACGCAACAACCCAATTACCTATCAACCTGGAGGCTTGAACCACATCACTGCCTGTCGGACATGAGATATCCAAGGATCAAAGTTAATCCAGATGCCTTTGTCATTCTCACATTCTTTTGGTTGTAGGCTGTATCGTTGACAATTAGGGGAGTTTGGTCCCAAAGTCATAGGGCTCGCCGTGTAGACATAGTTTTCCATAGCAAACAGAGCCTCTCTGCCATCAAGGTCCTTGCCAACGGTGATCTCCTGGTTAATCGGATAATTGAGTCCGAGAAATAGAGAGTGTGACCCAAGGCTGTTTACCCGCCTCCAACTTAAAAATCCTGAAGGCCCCAACAAGCTGGTATCCTGCTCATAGATTTAATAGCCACTGTTTGGATACTCACGTATTTCACGGTGCTTGTGCACAGTGGGGTTTTTGCAGTATAACTTTTTCGGCTCGTGTGTGCGAATGACCATTAGTCTTTTGCCATCATCTGATTGAGCGAGGAACCAGTTGTGCTTCCCTATTTTTGGCAAAGGTGGTTGTGGCACCCCGGCTCAGAGAAACCGGAACGCCCCGTATTCCAGCCCAGAGATCGAGGAGAAGTCTTCTGGAATACGACACTGCTTAGCATAGAACAAACCAGCTCTTTATTATAATCTATATTGGGTACAAGGGGGTTACATCGGCACGGCGACACTACGCCTGCCACGGTTGTTCTATGTAAGCAGCAGAACAACTCGAGGCGGTGGAATGACTATTGGCAGCGGAACAACGACGGCGGTGATGAACTGCACTCCGCAGGGACTCTGGCTGGAACGCTTATCCTATCTCGCAAACAAGGAATCCACAACAAACAAGCAATCATATCCGGCATGACCTGCAAACTGGCATGACACGCCAGGTCAGTACATTGAATGTACTTGCAAGCTCACAGCAACCAAAGCAATCAAGACAAACAATAGCATGGCAATTACGGATTAACAAGGATCAACATGATACTAACAGATCAATTATAGCATGAACAAGATGATACAGCTAGAACAATACGAGCATGGCATAAACATATGATAATACTAGCATGCAACATGATGATGCTATCATGCACCAACTTACTCTGCTCGGGTTACCTCGTAACCATCACCTGCACAAAGTTACCATTACGGACATCGCACGTCATCTTAGGATCCAATCAAGCTTGGTATTAGCAATACCATAGTAATCATTTATGACCACAAGGAGCTTGACTTTTCCCCTTGACTCTCGCATAACACCACAAATATCCAACAATTTGGCATTCACGATACCATAGTGATCCTCTTACGATCACATAAAAATCAACCAACTTCTTTCATCATCGAACCGGGGTTGTTATTAAGCACATTATTATTATTGTTGACCCACAGTGTGACCAACTACGAACTGGGCCCATATCCGCGGGCGCGGCTATCGATAGATTTGACACACACACTCTGCAGAGGTAGCACACTGTACCCACACCACAGAACCCATGGCCTCGCACTCCCATTCGGGTGGACCAACAGCGTTCCGACAAAACAGATCTACTTCCATGACACTCTCTCGGCCACTCCGACCAACACCCCTTTGGATTCAGTCCTGGGTGGCCTGTGCCTACCAAAGGTCTTACGGCCACCGTCATGGCAAAACAAAAATGGTCCCAAACGGGGACAAAAACGCGCAAACAACTTGGGCACACAAGGCTTATGCCGTCCTACCCGGCCAAGGTAGCGCCCGTGCACAACCTTCCCTCGTTGGAGGCACCGGCGAGAGGCATGACAATAGACTGCTAGGGCCCTGCCCATACCCAAGGCAAATGTGGTTGCACTGGTCAGCTCGATATGGTGGCACCATGACTTAGCCAACAGTTGTTCAAGTTCAATTAAGTCTGGTTAAACTTGAATGCAACACGCTGAGTCATATGAAAATAACAAGATGCAACTACGATGCATGAGCGTGATATCAACATAAACATGGATGCAGCATAAATATTATGCATAACAACAGTGAAGCATTTATCCAGATGAGCATGGCATTCTAACGAGCATAATTATCACAAGCATAACACTACTCATAAACAGATCATGACCACTAGCATTGGGAATAGATACCATGCAATGACATAATGATAATACTACCATGCAAACATTTAACCAACTAGATGCAAAGGAACATGCATAGCAACGGTACTCGGAACAGACGATAGTCATGCACCGAAGACCCGGGGGCCATAGGTTTCACTAGTGGCTTCTCTCAAGAGCATAAGTATTTACGGTGGGTGAACAAATTACTGTTGAGCAATTGACAAAATTGAGCATAGTTATGAGAATATCTAGGTATGATCATGTATATAGGCATCACGTCCGAGACAAGTAGCCGACTCCTGCCTGCATCTACTACTATTACTCCACACATCGACCGCTATCCAACATGCATCTAGAGTATTAAGTTCATAAGAACAGAGTAACGCTTTAAGCAAGATGACATGATGTAGAGGGATAAACTCATGCAATATGATATAAACCCCATCTTGTTATCCTCGATGGCAACAATACAATACGTGCCTTGCTACCCCTACTGTCACTGGGAAAGGACACCGCAAGATTGAACCCAAAGCTAAGCACTTCTCCCATTGCAAGAAAGATCAATCTAGTAGGCTAAACCAAACTGATAATTTGAAGAGACTTGCAAAGATAACCAATCATACATAAAATAATTCAGAGAAGATTCAAATATTGTTCATAGATAAACTTGATCATAAACCCACAATTCATCGGTCTCAACAAACACACCGCAAAAGAAGATTACATCGAATAGATCTCCACGAGAGAGGGGGAGAACATTGTATTGATATCCAAAAAGAGAGAAGAAGCCATCTAGCTAATAACTATGGACCCGAAGGTCTGAGGTAAACTACTCACACTTCATCGGAGAGGCTATGGTGTTGATGTAGAAGCCCTCCGTGATTGATGCCCCCTCCGGCGGAGCTCCAAAACAGGCCCCAAGATGGGATCTCACGGGTACAGAAGGTTGCGGCGGTGGAATTAGGTTTTTGGCTCCGTATCTGGTAGTTTGGGGTACGTAGGTATATATAGGAGGAAGAAGTACGTCGGTGGAGCAACATGGGGCCCACGAGGGTGGAGGGCGTGCCCAATGGGGGTAGGCGCACCCCCTACCTCGTGCCCTCCTGGTTGATGTCTTGACGTAGGGTCCAAGTCCTCTGGATCACGTTCGTTCCGAAAATCACGTTCCCGAAGGTTTCATTCCGTTTGGACTCCGTTTGAAATTCTTTTTCTACGAAACTGTGACACCCAAAATTTTATTTGGCTTTTTCAAAAAAATTATTTGACTTGAGGGAGGTGATTTAAATTTTCTTCTAAAGAACTCTCCCTCTCAAAATATCTTCTTTTGTGACAAGTGTTTTTGTTTTGGGATTCACCCAAGACTTGATTTTTGGTCTTGGAAGTTTTCCTTTTTATTTGGACTCAAAACCAAAATGCCTTTCACTTGGGAGATTTTCCTTTTGAAAATTCCTTTAAATAAATCCTATGGCTTTTGGAATGTTTCTCTCCACTTTCAAAAAATCCCTCTTGCCATGACCCAAGTGCAAATCCTCTCCCATAAGCCTTTCCTCATCTTTGGATCATGATGTGCTTCAGATCCAGCAAGTTGAACCTCTCCATATAAATATTTCCATTTATTTCTTATCAAAAACAATTTCTGCCTCCTATTCTAGCTCTTGAAGATTTACAAAGGAGCTACCCTTTCTGTTTTGATTTTTGCCCCCAAACCAATTTCCCTAGCTAGTCCTTTGAACCCTCAACTGTCACGACCGGTTTTTCAATAAAACATTTATTGAGAGACCAATCCCTTTTACGGACCAGTAAAGAAGAATTCCTTCTCACTGGTAGACAATATCTTGGTCACAGAAGAAAAATACCAGGAGTACTGAATATAATACAAGGTTGAGCGGGGACTGCTCAACAATTTATTACATGCACGCCGATAAAACAAGACGGCGGATAGGGTGGCATAACTACTAATTCCCGTTAACAACGGTGGTGGAAGTATCACCGCGAAGTGGGTGATATGACTCCTGAAAACTACAGCTCTTCGAGCGTCGGAGTGAGGCTCGAGGAGACTTATTGCGGGTGGCGGAAGCGTATATAATACAAGTGACCAATATCCGGGATCGCACAGGACTGACTGGGACTCCTCTAGGCGTCGTACGCACTATCAAACTCTTCATCCAAGAAATCGCCTTCGTCAACATCTGGCCAAATCAACAAGCCAGGTGAGTACCATGAAAGTACTCGCAAGACAGTTTGGACATAAGATATAACAAATGTAAACATGAAGCATATGAACAGATTAACAAGTGCGTTCAGACATAGAGGTAATAAGACATGGGAAAATAGCAGAGAAGTCAGGCGGTAGTCCTCCCGAAATCCCAAAATAAATATACAGGGTGCCAAGCGAGGGTCTGAATGACTCCTCAAGAGGAAACTGCAAGAATAGTAATACCGGTGCCAAACGAGGGTCTGAATGACTCCTCGAGAGGAAACTGCAAGAATAGTAATACCGGTGCCAAACGAGGGTCTGAATGACTCCTCGAGAGGAAACTGCAAGAATAATAATACCGCAGTCGGGCGTTAGGGCGACACCGCATAAAGGGCTTATAACTGAAAATAAAGGCAGTGCGTGCCACAGTCGGACGTCTGAGCGACATCACATAAAGGGCTTATATTGAAAATAAGAGACAAACATGCCACAGTCGGACGTCTGAGCGACATCACATAAAGGGCTTATATTCAAAACTCAGTAGTTCATGAATTATAAATCATATCAAGCGAACAAGAAGACATGAGGTAAACAACAGGGTTAGTCCATCCACAGGAATAGCGTTCAGCCAAGTCTACTACTCAAGCTTGCTTGCCGGAACGAAGAATATACCACGGGGTTATGACATAGACATGGATACGCTGATCACGATACTAGACTATGGATACGATGACTCGAAAGGATTTGACTCTGCAGAGTTTGTACTTTAACCACAGCCAACGGATTTCCGTAGTCACGGGGACTAGTTCCGTTTACGGTGTTTTGGAAGAAACACATCTAACCAGTACACACCCATTCAACATTTCCGAAGCCAGGAATCACCCTCGGCAACGTTCAAGAAAAACCTTGAGACGGGGAGGCTACAACCTCGCATAGCATGGGATCAAATTTCTATACGCGCGCTCTAAGGGGTGCCCCCCTCTCGGTCCCAACCGAAAACACCCATGCCCCCTGATCGGATGACTGGCTTTAATCCAGGGCCATGGAACCATCATCCCGGCCCCTCTGTTTGGTGTGTACACAGAAAGAGGTTACCAACTTACTAAACCGCATTCTGACAGAAAACATGTGGTAGCACGGAAAGGGGGAAGAACGATAACGTGACTCCGTCCACGTTAACGTCGGAATTTGTTGGATGACACAAGGCTGGTATGCTACAACAGTACCACCTTGCTGCCCTTCATGTCACCACATGATTTGGCCATCTCTCACCAGAGATCATCGCAACTTTGGAACATGCGGGTAGTTGCCTCACAAGCAACAAGGTACTCACCGACACTGATATGCCACGCACAACCTCTCACGCAAACATGCAAAACACCTATCATATCAAAGGTTCAAACATGCCTGCCTGGTTCGGAGAAGTCGGAGTCTAGCTCGGCGAAGTTCGCGGCTCCGTCACCTCTTCCGGAACCTACGGCATAACGAAAACGGGCACTAACGTGAAAACCAACGCGTGCATAAAAACTTCTCCAAATTTTTTCCAAATAAATACTATAAAACACTAGACAAAAATACAAGACTGACAAAAAAAGAATCACTCAAAAATCACTTTTTATTAAAAAGTTATAAAGGTTTCTGTCCAAGGACTCATCTATAATGAAACAGAGAAGTTCCAGGGGCTTAACTGAGAAAACAGAAAACGCTTCGGAAAGAAACGCGCCAGCTCAAAGGGAAAACGTATTTGCCTGAAGGCGCCAACCGAAAACGTTTCGAGGGAGAAGAGAATAGAGGCTGACAGGGGGGTCCACATGTCAGGTTTAAAAAGTTCGCCGGCGCCCGAAGACTGCGGTGGTCGCCGGCGTCGAACCACGGCGAGAAAGGGAGATCGGAGTGTACCAAGAGCTTTAGCGTGTCCTTCCGCGTCGGTGGGTGGTGGACTCGACCAACGGAGAGCACCACGTCGACGGCGACACTTTCTCCGGCGGACGGCGGCTCGGGTGATGGTGGAGAACTCCGGTGGGTGCTGCAAACTCCGAATTGAAGCGCGGGTCAGGAGAGTGGATGCATAGGGAAGCTACTGGCAAGAGATGGGAGGCAGAGGTGCACGCACAGGAGCGAATCGAGCTGGATCCCGTGGCGGGTCGCGGCGGCCGGAGCTGGGGAAGAAAGCTCCGTCGGGGCTCTTCCAGTGGCTTGGCGCGGTCTAGGTGGAGTGCAGAGATGGTGTGGGTTCGAGTTTGAGCTCGGGGCCTCTATTTATAGGCGATTCGAGGGGATGGCCGTGAACGGAAAATCTCCGGCGAGCGAGTACGGCGAGGCAGTGGTTGAGCAGGGGGTTTGAGTGGCCAGGCAGCATCAGGGAGGTTTACTGGTGCCGTTCCACTGCTAAACTGGGTCGGGCTTGGCGTAATGGCGCTGGTCCACGGTGGGGTGGCCGCACGGGCACGACGGCGGCAGAGAGCGCGCTCCGCGCCCAGCGGTTCACGATGAGAGTGGCAGCGCGTTCTGGGGAGTGGAAGACCACGCGGCGATCTCCGGTGGCTTGGGTGGCGCTGGGTGGCGCCGTCTGCGCCGCGCTTCTCTCTGGCGGCCGCAAAGCCGCCGCTGGCGTCGGTCACGGGGCGGCGCACCTCCTCCAGCACGTCGCCGACGTCCGCAAACGGCCAGGCGCTCGTGCGGTGCAGGGACAAGGGGGAGGGGATGGGGAGCAATGCGCCAACGCGGCACTGTCGAGATCGACAACCGTTTCTGAAGAAAACGACAGTAGATCACTGAACTGCATTTCTAAATCTCTGAACTTGACATTGACAATGCTCTTCAGGTGTTCAACAGAATGATTTGGCAAGGAGAAAAAATTTCCTGGAGCTGGGACTTGGTGAGGTGACCTCTCAATGCACCCAGAGGCTGCCTGATTTTTCTCAGATTTTTAGGAGAAGGATTTGGATGAATTTCACCAAATTTGACAAATCTGGTCCAAACTTGCAGCAAGAATAGTTTGAAAATTTTGAACTGAAGACCAGTGGATCTTCATGGATCTTGGTTGAGGGTTCAAAGGACTAGGAAGGGAAAAAGGTTTGGGGGCAAAAATCGAAGCAGTAAGAGCAGTTCCTTTGTAAACCTCCAATGACTAGAATAGAAGACAGAAATTGTTTTGATAAGATTTAAATGGAAAAATAATCATATGGGGAGGTTCAACTTGCTGGATTTGATGCAAATCATGATCCAAAGGTGAGGGAAGGTTTAAGGGAGGGGATTTACCCTTGGGTCATGGCAAGAGGAATTTTTGAAAGTTGCAAAGGATCATTCCAAAAGCTATAGGGCCTTTTTCAAAGAAATTTTCAAAAGGCATTTTTCCAAGAGAAAAACATTTTGGTTTTAGTCCAAATAAAAGAGGAAAACCTCCAAGACCAAAATCAAGTTTTGAGTGAATCCAAAAAAATGAAGCACTAGTCATAAAAGAAAATATGTTGAGAGGGAGGGTTCTTTTAGAAGAAAAGTTCAAATCACCTCCCTCAAAAGAAGGAAAAGTTTTGAAAAAGCCAAATAAAATTTTGGGTGTCCCCGAGATTTCAGCTGATCCTCAAATAGGTATGGATATTCTGCCTGAAGGAAATCTTCCCTTTCCCATGTAGCTTCATCCTCAGTGTGGTTGCTCCACTGAACCCTGAAAATTTTTGTCGTTTTCTGACGGGTCCTCCTTTCAGACTCTTCCAAAATCTTTACTGGCCTCTCTCTGTAGGTGAGGTCTGGTTGTATATCAATGCTCTCATGCGATACATGCTTCTCCGGGTTACTCACACATTTTCTCAATTGTGAGACATGGAATACGTCATGGACGTCTGACAGCTCCTTGGGTAAGTCTAGTTTGTAGGCCACTGTGCCTCTTCGTGCCTCTATACAAAATGGTCCGATAAATCTCGGGGCTAGCTTCCCCTTAATTTTGAACCGTTGTAGGCCCCTCATAGGAGACACTCGTAGGTATACGGAGTCACCGGGTTCAAAGCTGACCTCACGATGCTTTTGATCGTAGTAGCTCTTTTGTCGGCTCTGTGCTGTCTTGAGTCTGTCCCTGATCTGCTTAACTTTCTCCTCGGCCTCCTTGAGCATGTCTGGGCCGAAGATACGACTGTCACCTGTTTCTGACCAATTTAGTGGGGTACGACACCTCCGTCCGTACAATGCTTCAAAGGGTGCCATTTGCAAGCTGGCTTGGTAACTGTTGTTGTAAGCAAATTCGGCATATCACAAACTCTCTTCCCAACTGGATCCATAGGTGAGCACACAGGCTCTCAGCATATCTTCTAGGATTTGGTTTACACGCTCCGTTTGTCCATCAGTCTGAGGGTGGTATGCTATACTGAAAGCTAGTTGCGTGCCCAGAGCTTGTTGTAGGTGATCCCAAAATTTGGAGACAAATTGGGTGCCTCGGTCGGATATTATAGTCTTTGGGACTCCATGCAAACAAACTATACGGGAGAGATAAAGTTTGGCCAGTCTTTGTGTGGAGTAGGTAGTCTTTACGGGAATGAAATGAGCAACCTTGGTTAGTCGGTCTGTGATGACCCATATGGCGTCATTTCCGCGTTGTGATCGGGGTAATCCGACAATGAAGTCCATTCCTATTTCATCCCATTTCCACTCCGGTATCCTGTTTGGCTGGAGTAGCCCTGCTGGCTTTTGATGCTCGGCCTTGATGCGCTGACATGAATCGCAACAAGCAATAAATGTGGCTATATCTCTCTTCATACCATGCCACCAAAATCTTTCCTGAATGTCCTTGTACATTTTGGTTCCTCCAGGATGGATCGAGTATGGAGCGGTGTGGCTTTCGGTTAGGATTTGTTGCTTGAGTTCCTCAATGTTAGGTACGCAAAGTCTGTCTCCGTACCATAATATTCCTTCACTGTCTGTGACGAACTCTGAAGCCTTACCAAGGTTCATTTTCTTCTTTATACCTTCGATGCTGGGATGTCCCTGTTGAGCCTTCTTAATTTGTTCCACTAGGGTGGGTTGTATCTCCAGATTTGATACGGTGCCCTCAGAGACTAACACCATGTTGAGCCTAGCGAACTCTTGCTGAAACTCAGGCCTCAAGTTTTGCGGACCGTCGTTGTCCGGGCTGGGGTTTCGACTAAGGGCATCAGCCACTACATTTGCTTTCCCTGGATGGTAGTGAATGCCGACATCATAGTCCTTGACCAATTCCAACCAGCGTCGTTGGCGTAAATTTAGCTCTGGCTATGTGAAAATATATTTGAGGCTCTTATGGTCCGTATATATTTCACAGCGATTTCCCAACAGAAAGTGCCTCCACTCCTTGAGTGCATGTATGACTGCTGCTAGCTCCAAGTCATGTGTTGGGTAATTTTCCTCATGTTTTCGCAGCTGCCTGGAGGCATAAGCGACAACTTTGCCATCCTGCATTAGTACACATCCGAGGCCTTTTCGGGATGCGTCACAATATACTTCAAAACTCTTGTGTATGTCTGGCACGGTTAATACCGGTGCGGTTGTTAGCTTCTTCTTAAGTTCTTGGAAGCTTTTCTCGCATGCTTCTGTCCATACAAATTTCTTGTCTTTCTTGAGCAACTGTGTTATTGGTTTTGCCACAGTGGAGAATCCTTCAATAAATCTTCTGTAATATCCGGCCATTCCTAGGAAACTCCGCACATCTGTAACGTTGGCGGGTGGCTTCCAGTCAATTATGGCTTTGACTTTTTCTGGGTCTACGGCCACTCCTTCTTGGTTAAATATATGGCCTAGGAAACCAACCTGCCTTAGCCAAAACTCACACTTGCTAAATTTGGCGTACAACTGATGTTTCCTTAATTCTCCCAAAACAATTCTGAGATGCTCAGCATGCTCTTCTGGTGCCCTTGAGTATACCAGAATATCGTCGATGAACACCACAACAAATTTGTCCATGAATTTCATGAACACTTTGTTCATGAGGTGGACGAAATATGCGGGGGCGTTTGTTAGACCAAAAGGCATCACTGTGAATTCATATAATCCGTATCTGGAGGTGAATGCTGTTTTAGGGATATCTTCTGTCCGTACTTTCAGTTGATGATATCCCGATCTCAAATCAATTTTTGAGAACACCTTGGCTTGTGCGAGCTGGTCAAACAAATCATTTATCCGGGGCATCGGATATTTGTTTTTGATGGTGACCATATTGAGGGCTCGATAATCTATACACAGTCTCAGTGTCCCATCCTTTTTCTTGGCGAACGACACTGGCGAACCCCATGGTGAGGAGCTGGCTCGAATAAATCCTTTGTCCAATAATTCCATTATCTGCTTCTTTAACTCCACCAATTCTAAGGGTGCCATTCTATAAGGTTTCTTATAGATGGGAGCGGTGCCAGGTGCTAGTTCAATGCTGAATTCTATCTCTCGGTCTGGTGGCATGCCTGGTAGTTCTTCAGGAAATACATCAGGGAACTCGCATACCACTGGAACTTTACTCAGTTCTGAAATGTCCACTTTGTTCAGCTTTGGTTGCCATGACCGTGGTTTTTCCTGAGCTGTAACCATGATTGTCTTCCCATGATGGTGAGTGAGAATCACGGTCCGATTGAAACAGTCAATGAATCCTTTGTTGGTGGTTAACCAGTCCATCCCTAAAATGACATCCAGTCCTTTATTTTCCAACACGACAAGATTTGCTTGGAACTGTAGTCCTTCGAACTCAATGATTACTCCTTGGCAGTAGCTCTAAGCGATTTGCTTATTTCCGGGGGACTTGATGATCATAGATTTTTCCAAGGGAAGTATCGGACAACCATGTTGCAAAACAAAACTCTTCGAAACGAACGAATGGGAAGCTCTAGAATCAAACAAAACCATGGCAGGTACTGTGTTGACAGGGAACGTACCGAGCACGATGTCTGGGCCATTCTGCGCTTCTTCCCGGGTCACATGGTTCAGGTGACCCTTCTTGTGGTTGTTGTTGGGATTGAAATTGTTGCGCTTGGGGGCTGGATTATTCCCACCATTGTTTGGCTTGGGGGCCGAGTTCCTCGGCTTTGGGCATTGTTTAGCATAGTGCCCTTCTTCACCACAAGCATAGCAGGTGACCCCTGGACGGTACGTGAACTCCTTGTCCCTGGCATGAAACTATCTGACGGGCCTCAGATCAGTAGTCGTGGATTTCCTTGCTTCTGTCCTTGGAACCTCGGTCTTGCTTCGGTTGTTGCGAGCAAGAGCCGTCTTGTCCCTCTTTCGCTTACGGATATCTTCCAGACTACGGCGCTCATTCTCCAAGGTAATGGCCTTGTCAACCAGAGTTTTGAAATCCGGGAAAGTGTGTACAACTAGTTGGCATTTCAGTGCCGGTGCCAGGCCGTCCAGGAATTTTTCCATCTTCTTGCTCTTTGTCATGTGTTCGTCGTAGGCATAACGAGATAGCTGGGTAAACTGACCATTGTATTCTGTCACTGACATGCCTCTTTGCTTGAGGTCGTCAAATTCTCTCTTCTTGATTTTTATGATGCTCCTGGGGATGTGTGCCCCATGAAAGCCTTCCTTGAACTCTTCCCAGGTGATGTTGTGTTCACTAGGATGCATCTGTAAGAAGTTCTCCCACCATGCTGCAGCTGCTCCAGTAAGGTAGTGTGGTGCATAAAGCACCTTCTCATGATCTGAACACTGAGCAATAATCAGCTTCCTTTCGATGTCACGAAGCCAATCATCGGCTTCCAGCGGCTTATCAGTGTGAGCAAAAGTTGAAGGGCGAGTCTTCTGTAACTCAGATAACTTGGAATGAGGTTGATAGGGTTCACGGTGGTTTCCCATATTGATGACGTGATTCATTATCTCTTGGTGTTGTTGCTGGCTTTGTTCGAAGAGATGGCATACTTGAGAGAAGGCTGCTTTGCTGTCTTGTTGACTGGACTGTCCCTGAGTGAAGTTGTTGCTAGTCTGTGTCCCATAAACTTCTTCTGGCTGATTGGGCATGGAGCGAGTCCACGGGCGAGACATTTTTCCAGTCTGGGGTATTATTTTGCAAAACCCATGAGAAGAACTGTGTAGCACAAGGAAAATCTTGCAAAGGCAACAATTTAAAAGACCTCAAGGTTTTCAAGAAAGCATAAACGATTTTTCACGGAGAAGACCCGCTTAGCATATATCTTACACGCGAAAAGCAAACACACGATACAGCACTCAGGATGTGCGTACACATTCCTGACATGTTATTTAGACTAGCATACTCCTCCGGAAGGCAGCGAACACACAAATACAAACTAGCGTACAGATAAAACACACCATACAAGCAGACATATCGCGCGACTACTCGGCGCACTCAGTCGGAGATGGTGACGATGTCCTTCCCCTTGCCGAGGGCAAGACTCGGTGGTGCAGGAGATTGAACCTCCACCTCCTCTCTAGCAGGCTCCTAGCGCGTAACACTGCGCTGCGGTGATGGTGCGGGGGCGACATGCGGTAGTGCGGGTGTGGCAGGCGGTGCAGCTCTGACTGGAGTAGGAGCGATGACTCGGTCGAACTCCTCAGTGGTAGGCAGACGGCGAGCAGTGGCCAAAACGGCCGGTGCATCAGAGGCTGAAGACGAGACAAATGTCAGAGGCGGTGCTGTGTGAAAGAAGCTCCTTCCTGCTGGCAGGACCGCCCCGGACCAAGTCCATGCGGGCAGCCACAAGATCGTCCACGAGGTTGTCGAAAGACTCCACAACCATCTCGATGGCTTCATCTCGTTCTCCCCGATGGTAGGCGAATGCACAGTGACTGGTATATGGCACATGGCATGGGAGGTAGCGGTAGCGACGAGTCTTCATCGTAGGAAGGATGTCCCGAAGACGAGCTATCGCCGCACGGGCAGCCATCTGCATGGCATGCCTCTCCGTAGGCATGGCCCTTCCCACAAAACGGAAGTGGCGAGCTGCAGAACGTCCTCCCTTGAATTGCACCACAGCTTGGTGCATAGACACGTCGTCGCTGAGCTTGTGCTGGTAAAGCGTGAACTCCGGGCGAGTCGCTGGCCCGATCGCGAGCTTGGTGATGAAGACGAGGAGTTTGACAAACCCCTCGGGCACATTCGTGAACACTCGAGTCTCGCAGTTGCTGCCAGCCATCTACAAAAGTAGGCAAAAATTCTGAGTAGTCATGTCATAAATTTATGATGACCAACTGAAAATAGCTACAATTGCAAAATGCTGAAAAAGCACAAAAGACGCTAATAACCGATTAGCGATCGCACCTAGTGGCTTCCTACAGTCAGCCTGGCTCTGATACCAAGCTTGTCACGACCGGTTTTTCAATAAAACATTTATTGAGAGACCAATCCCTTTTACGGACCAGTAAAGAAGAATTCCTTCTCACTGGTAGACAATATCTTGGTCACAGAAGAAACATACCAAGAGTACTGAATATAATAGAAGGTTGAGCGGGGACTGCTCAACAATTTATTACATGCATGCCGATAAAACAAGACGACGGATAGGGTGGCATAACTACTAATTCCCGTTAACAACGGTGGTGGAAGTATCACCGCGAAGTGGGTGATATGACTCCTGAAAACTACAGCTCTTCGAGCGTCGGAGTGAGGCTCGAGAAGACTTATTGCGGGTGGCGGAAGCGTATATAATACAAGTGACCAATATCCGGGATCACACCGGACTGACTGGGACTCCTCTAGGCGTCGGACGCACTATCAAACTCTTCATCCAAGAAATCGCCTTCGTCAACATCTGGCCAAATCAACAAGCCAGGTGAGTACCATGAAAGTACTCGCAAGACAGTTTGGACATAAGATATAACAAATGTAAACATGAAGCATATGAACAGATTAACAAGTGCGTTCAGACATAGAGGTAATAAGACATGGGAAAATAGCAGAGAAGTCGGGCGGTAGTCCTCCCGAAATCCCAAAATAAGTATACGGGGTGCCAAGCGAGGGTCTGAATGACTCCTCGAGAGGAAACTGCAAGAATAGTAATACCGGTGCCAAACGAGGGTCTGAATGACTCCTCGAGAGGAAACTGCAAGAATAGTAATACCGGTGCCAAACGAGGGTCTGAATGACTCCTCGAGAGGAAACTGCAAGAATAATAATACCGCAGTCGGGCGTCAGGGCGACACCGCATAAAGGGCTTATAACAGAAAATAGAGGCAGTGCGTGCCACAGTCGGACGTCTGAGCGACATCACATAAAGGGCTTATATTGAAAGTAAGAGACAAACATGCCACAGTCGGACGTCTGAGCGACATCACATAAAGGGCTTATATTCAAAACTCAGTAGTTCATGAATTATAAATCATATCAAGCGAACAAGCAGACATGAGGTAAACAACAGGGTTAGTCCATCCACAAGAATAGCGTTCAGCCAAGTCTACTACTCAAGCTTGCTTGCCGGAACGAAGAATATACCACAGGGTTATGACATAGACATGGATACGCTGATCACGATACTAGACTATGGATACGATGACTCGAAAGGATTTGACTCTGTAGAGTTTGTACTTTAACCACAGCCAACGGATTTCCGTAGTCACGGGGACTAGTTCCGTTTATGGTGTTTTGGAAGAAACACATCTAACCAGTACACACCCATTCAACATTTCCGAAGCCAGGAATCACCCTCGGCAACGTTCAAGAAAAACCTTGAGACGGGGAGGCTACAACCTCGCGTAGCATGGGATCAAATTTCTATACGCGCGCTCTAAGGGGTGCCCCCCTCTCGGTCCCAACCGGAAACACCCATGCCCCCTGACCGGATGACTGGCTTTAATCTAGGGCCATGGAACCATCATCCCGGCCCCTCTGTTTGGTGTGTACACGGAAAGTGGTTACCAACTTACTAAACCGCATTCTGACAGAAAACATGTGGTAGCACGGAAAGGGGGAAGAACGATAACGTGACTCCGTCCACGTTAACGTCGGAATTTGTTGGATGACACAAGGCTGGTATGCTACAACAGTACCACCTTGCTGCCCTTCATGTCACCACATGATTAGGCCATCTCTCACCAGAGATCATCGCAACTTTGGAACATGCGGGTAGTTGCCTCACAAGCAACGAGGTACTCACCGACACTCATATGCCACGCACAACCTCTCACGCAAACATGCAAAACACCTATCATATCAAAGGTTCAAACATGCTTGCCTGGTTCGGAAAAGTCGGAGTCTAGCTTGGCGAAGTTCGCGGCTCCGTCACCTCTTCCGGAACCTACGGCATAACGAAAACGGGCACTAACGTGAAAACCAACGCGTGCATAAAAACTTCTCCAAATTTTTTCCAAAAAATACTATAAAAAACTAGACAAAAATACAAGACTGACAAAAACAGAATCACTCAAAAATCACTTTTTATTAAAAAGTTATAAAGGTTTCTGTCCAGGGACTCATCTGTAATGAAACAGAGAAGTTCCAGGGGCTTAACTGAGAAAACAGAAAACGCTTCGGAAAGAAACGCTCCAGCTCAAAGGGAAAACGTATTTGCCCAAAGGCGCCAACTGAAAACGTTTCGAGGGAGAAGAGAATAGAGGCTGACAGGGTGTCCACATGTCAGGTTTAAAAAGTTCGCCGGCGCCCGAACACTGCGGTGGTCGCCGGCGTCGAACCACGGCGAGACAGGGAGATCGGAGTGTACCAAGAGCTTCAGCGTGTCCTTCCGCGGCGGTGGGTGGTGGACTCGACCAACGGAGAGCACCACGTCGACGGCGACACTTTCTCCGGCGGACGGCGGCTCGGGTGATGGTGGAGAACTCCGGTGGGTGCTACAAACTCCGAATTGAAGCGCGGGTCACGAGAGTGGATGCATAGGGAAGCTACTGGCAAGAGATGGGAGGCAGAGGTGCACGCACGGGTCGCGGCGGCCGGAGCTGGGGAAGAAAGCTCCCTCGGGGCTCTTCCAGTGGCTTGGCGCGGTCTAGGTGGAGTGCAGAGATGGTGTGGGTTCGAGTTCGAGATCGGGGCCTCTATTTATAGGCGATTCGAGGGGATGGCGGGGAACGGAAAATCTCCGGCGAGCGATTACAGCGAGGCAGTGGTTGAGCAGGGGGTTTCAGTGGCCAGGCAGCATCAGGGAGGTTTACTGGTGCCGTTCCACTGCTAAACTGGGTCGGGCTTGGCGTAATGGCGCTGGTCCACGGTGGGGTGGCCGCACGGGCACGACGGCGGCAGAGAGCGCGCTCTGCGCCCAGCGGTTCACGACGAGAGTGGCAGCGCGTTCTGGGAAGTGGAAGACCACACGGCGATCTCCGGTGGCTTGGGCGGCGCTGGGTGGCGCCGGCTGCGCCGCGCCTCTCTCTGGCGGCCGCAAAGCCGCCGCTGGCGTCGGTCACGGGCGGCGCACCTCCTCCAGCACGTCGCCGACGTCCGCAAACGTCCAGGCACTCGTGCGGTGCAGGGACAAGGGGGAGGGGATGGGGAGCAAGGCGCCAACGCGGCACTGTCGAGATCGACAACCATTTCTAAAGAAAACGACAGTAGATCACTGAACTGCATTTCTGAATCTCTGAACTTGACATTGACAATGCTCTGCAGGTGTTCGACGGAATGATTTGGCAAGGAGAAAAAATTTCCAGGAGCTGGGACTTGGTGAGGTGACCTCTCAATGCACCTAGAGGCTGCCTGATTTTTCTCAGATTTTTAGGAGAAGGATTTGGATGAATTTCACTAAATTTGACAAATTTGGTCCAAACTTGCAGCAAGAATAGTTTGAAAAATTTGAACTGAAGACCAGTGGATCTTCATGGATCTTGGTTGAGGGTTCAAAGGACTAGGAAGGGAAAAAGGTTTGGGGGCAAAAATCAAAGCAGGAAGAGCAGTTCCTTTGTAAACCTCCAATGACTAGAATAGAAGACAGAAGTTGTTTTGATAAGATATAAATGGAAAAATAATCATATGGGGAGGTTCAACTTGCTGGATTTGATGCAAATCATGATCCAAAGGTGAGGGAAGGTTTAAGGGAGGGGATTTACCCTTGGGTCATGGCAACTGGAATTTTTGAAAGTTGCAAAGGATCATTCCAAAAGCTATAGGGCCTTTTTCAAAGAAATTTTCAAAAGGCATTTTTCCAAGAGAAAAACATTTTGTCTTGAGTCCAAATAAAAGAGGAAAACCTCCAACACCAAAATCAAGTTTTGAGTGAATCCAAAAAAATGAAGCACTAGTCATAAAAGAAAATATGTTGAGAGGGAGGTTTCCTTTAGAAGAAAAGTACAAATCACCTCCCTCAAAACAAGGAAAAGTTTTGAAAAAGCCAAATAAAATTTTGGGTGTCACATCAACCAAGATCCATGAAGATCCACTGGTCTTCAGTTCAAAATTTTCAAACTACACCTGCTGCAAGTTTGGACCAGATTTGCCAAATTTGATGAAATTCATTCAAATCCTTCTCCTAAAAATCTGAGAAAAATCAGGCAGCCTCTGGGTGCATTGGGAGGTCACCTCACCAAGTCCCAGCTCCAGGAAAAAATTTCTTCTTGCCAAATCATTTCATCGAACACCTACTGGACACTGTCTCTATAATGTTCATTCAAGTTCAGTTAACAGTGTCTGAAACTACTATCGTTTCTTCAGTGTCCGTTGTCGATCTCGCCAGTGCCCCGGCGTCGCCGTGCTTCCTGTCCCCTCCCCCTTGTCCTCTGCACCGCACGAGCGCCTGGAAGGTTGCGGGCGTCGGCGACGAGCAGGAGGAGGTGCGCCGCCCCGTGACCGACGCCAGCGGCGGCTTTGCGGCCGCCAGAGAGAGGCGCAGCGCATACGGCGCCGTCCAGCGCCGCCCAAGCCACCGGAGGTCGCCGCGTGGTCTTCCACTCCCCCGTGCGCGCTGCCACCCTCGTCGTGAAGCGCTGGGCGTGGAGCGCGCTCTCTGCCGCCGTCATGCCCGTACGGCCACCCCGCTGTGGACCGGCGCCATTACGCCAAGACCGACCGGGATTAGCGGGGGAACGGCACTAGTACACCTCACTGATGCTGCCTGGCCACTCAAACTCCTTACCAAGCCACTGCCTCGCCGTAATTGCTCGCCCGAGCGATCCCGTTCACGGCCACCCCTGCGAGCCGCCTATAAATAGAGGCCTCGAGCTCCACCTCGAACCCACACCACCTCTGCACACCTCCAACGCCCCGCCTAGCCACTGGAAGAGCCCCGAGGGAGCCTTCTTCCTCAACTCCGGCCGCCGCGACCCGCCACGGGATCCAGCTCGATTCACTCCCGTGCGTGCATCCCTAACCCCCAGCTCTTGCCAGTAGCTCTCTAGTGCATCCACTCTTCTGACCCGCGCTTCAATTCGGAGTTTGCAGCACTCACCGGAGTTCCCCACCATCGCCCGAGCCGCCGTCCGCCGGAGAAAGTGTCGCCGTCGACGTGGTGCTCTCCGACGACCAAGTCCACCACCCACCGACGCGGAAGGACACGCTGACCCTCTTGGTACACTCCGATCTCCCTGACTCACCGTGGTTCGACGCCGGCGACCACCGCAGCCTTCGGGCGCCGGCAAGGATTTGAACCTGACATGTGGGACCCCCACGTCAGCCTCTCTTCTTTCTCTCCCAGAAGCGTTTTCTGTTGGCGCCTTCGGGCAAGTACGTTTTCTCTGTGGGCTGGCGCATTTCTATTCGAACCATTTTCTGTTTTCTCAGTTAAGTCCCTAGTTCTTTTCTGTTTCATCACAGATTAGTCCCTGGACAAAAACCCTTATAACTTTTTAATAAAAAGCTATTTTTGAGTGATTCTTTTTCTGACAGTCTTATATTTTTGTCTAGTTTTTTATAGGATTTATTTGGAAAAAATTTGAGACAACTTTTATGCACGCGTTGGTTTTCACGTTAGTATGCATTTTCGCTATACCGTAGGTTCCGGAAGAGGTGACGGAGCCGCGAACTTCGCCGAGCTAGACTCCGACTTCTCCGAACCAGGACAGCATGTTTGAACCTTTGATATGATAGGTGTTTTGCATGTTTGCTTGAAAGGTTGTGCATGGCATATGAGC
This sequence comes from Triticum aestivum, assembly GCF_018294505.1. NCBI lineage: Eukaryota > Viridiplantae > Streptophyta > Magnoliopsida > Poales > Poaceae > Triticum > Triticum aestivum. The sequence goes on from NC_057799.1 coordinate 343,743,143, forward strand.
ATCGGTGAGTATCTCGTTGCATGTAAGGCAACTACCCGTGTGTTCCGAAGTTACTATGATCTCTGATGAGAGATGGCCTAGTCATGTGGTGACATGAAGGGCAGTAAGGTGGTACTGTTGTAGCATGCCAGCCTTACGTCATCCGATTAATTCCGACGTTAACGTGGACGGAGTCACGTTATCGTTCTTTCCCCTTCCGTGCTACCACATGTCTTCTGCCAGAATATGGATTAGTAAGTTGGTAACCTCTTTCCGTGTACACACCAATTAGAGGGGTCGGGATGAGGGTTCCATGGCCCTGGATTAAAGCCAGTCATTCGGTCAGGGGGCATGGGTGTTTCCGGTTGGGACCGAGAGGGGGGCACCCCTTAGAGCGCGCGAATAGAAATTTGATCCCATGCTACGCGAGGTTGTAGCCTCCCCGTCTCAAGGTTTTTCTTGAACGTTGCCGAGGGTGATTCCTCGCTTCGGAATGTTGAATGGGTGTGTACTGGTTAGATGTGTTTCTTCCAAAACACCGTAAACGGAACTAGTCCCCGTGACTACTGAAATCCGTTGGCTGTGGTTAAAGTACAAACTCTGCAGAGTCAAATCCTTCCGAGTCATCGTATCCATGGTCAAGGACCGTGATCAGTGAACCCATATCTATGGCAAGTCCTCGTGGTATTATCCCGAGTAAACAAACTAGAGTGGTAAACTTGGTTAAACATTATTCCTGTGGATGGACTAACCCTGTTGTTTACTTCATACCTGATTATGCCCTTGAAATGTTTTAAATTCTTGACTTGCTGAGATATCAAGTTATGTAATATAAGCCCTTTCTGTGATGTCGCTCAGATGTCCGACTGTGGCATGTTTGTCTTTTACTTTCAATATAAGCCCTTTATGTGATGTCGCTCAGACGTCCGACTGTGGCATGTTTGTCTTTTACTTTCAATATAAGCCCTTTATGTGATGTCGCTCAGATGTCCGACTGTGGCATGTTTGTCTTTTACTTTCAATATAAGCCCTTTATGTGATGTCGCTCAGACGTCCGACTGTGGCATGTTTGTCTTTTACTTTCAATATAAGCCCTTTATGCGATGTCGCTCAGACGTCCGACTGTGGCACGCACTGTCATTTATTTTCTATTATAAGCCCTTTATGTGGTGTCACCATGACGCCCGACTGCGGCATTGTTATTCTTGCATTTTCCTCTCGAGGAGTCATTCAGACACTCGCTTGGCCCTCAGTATTTATTTTGGGATTTCGGGAGGACTACCGCCCGATTCCTCTTTTATTTCCCATGCAATGTTATCTCTATGTCTGAATGCACTTGTTAACCTGTCCATATGCATCATGTTTACATTTGCTATATCTTAAGTCCGAACTGTCTTGCGAGTACTTTCATAGTACTCACCTGGCTTGTTGATTGGCCAGATGTTGAGGAAGGCGATCTCTTGGGTGAAGAGTTTGATAGTGAGTCCGACGCCTAGAGGAATCCCAGTCAGTCCCGTGCGATCCTGGATATTGGTCACTTGTATTATATACGGTTCCGCCACCCGCAATAAGTCTCCTCGAGCCTCACTCCGACGCTCGAAGAGTTGTTAGTTTTCAGGAGTCATATCACCCATATCGCGGTGATATTTCCACCACCACTTCTATCGTGAGTTAGTAGTTATGCCACCCTATCCGCCATTATGTTTTAATGGCGTGCATGTAATAAATTGTTGGGCAGTCTCCGCTCAACCTTGTATTATATTCAGTACTCCTGGTATTTTCTTCTATGACCAAGATATTGTCTACCAGTGAAAAGAAATTCTTCTTTACTGGTCCGTAAAAGGGATTGGTCTCTCAATAAATATTTTTATTAAAAAACCTGTCGTGACAAGCTTGGTACCAGAGCCAGGCTGACTGTAGGAAGCCACTAGGTGCGATCGCTAATCGGTTATTAGCGTCCTTTGTGCTTTTTCAGCATTTTGCAAATGTAGCTAATTTCTGTTGGTCATCATAAATTTATGACATGACTACTCAGAATTTTTGCCTACTTTTGTAGATGGCTGGCAGCAACTGCGAGACTCGGGTGTTCACTAACGTGCCCGAGGGGTTTGTCAAACTCCCCGTCTCCATCACCAAACTCGCGATCGGGCCAGCGACTCGTCCGGAGTTCACGATTTATCAGCACAAGCTCAGCGACGACGTGTCTATGCACCAGGCCATGGTGCAATTCAAGGGAGGACGTTCTGCATCTCGCCACTTCTGTTTTGTGGGAAGGGCCATGCCTACGGAGAGGCATGCCATGCAGATGGCTGCCCGTGAGGCAATAGCTCGCCTTCGGGACATTCTTCCTATGATGAAGACTCGTCGCTACCGCTACCTCCCATGCCATGTGCCATACACTTGTCACTATGCATTCGCCTGCCATCGGGGAGAGCGAGATGAAGCCATCGAGATGGTTGTTGAGTACCTCAAGGCTCTGGAGGAATCTTTTGACAACCTCGTGGACGATCTTGTGGCTGCCCGCATGGACTTAGCTCGGGGCGGTCCTGCCAGCAGGAAGGAGCTTCTCCACACGGCACCGCCTCTGACATTCGTCTCGTCTTCAGCCTCTTATGCACCGGCCATTTTGGCCACTGCTCGCCGTCTTCCTACCACTGAGGAGTTCGACCGAGTCATCGCTCCTACTCCAGTCAGAGCTGCACCGCCTGTCGCACCCGCACTGCCGCCCGTCGCTCCCGCGCCATCACCACAGCGCAGTGCTACGCGCCCGGAGCCTGCTAGAGAGGAGGTGGAGGTTGAATCTCCTGCACCGCTGAGTCTTGCCCTCGGCAAGGGAAAGGACATCGTCACCATCTCCGACTGTGAGCGCCGAGTAGCCGCGCGTTATGTCTGCTTGTATGATGTGTTTTATCTGTATGTTAGTTTGTAGTAGTGTGTTCGCTGCTTTCCGAAGGAGTGTGCTAGTCTAAATAACATGTCGGGAATGTGTACGCACATCCTGAGTGCTGTATCATATGTTTTCTTTTCGCGTGTAAGATTTGTGCTAAGCGGTCCTTCTCCGTGCGAAATCGTTTATGCTCTCCTGAAAAATCTTGGGGTCTTTTAAATTTTTGCCTTTGCAAGATTTTCCTTGTGCCACACAGTTCTGCTCATGAATTTTGCAAAATAATACCCCAGACTGGAAAAATGTCTCGTCCGTGGACTCGTTCCATGCCCAATCAGCCAGAAGAAGTTTATGGGACACAGACTAGCAACAACTTCACTCAGGGACAGTCCAGTCAACAGGACAGCGAAGCAGCCCTGTCTCAAGTATGCCGTCTCTTCGAACAAAGCCAGCAACAACACCAAGAGATGATGAATCACGTCATCAATATGGGAAATCACCGTGAGCCCTATCAACCACACTCCAAGTTGTCTGAGTTACAGAAGACTCGCCCCCCAACATTTGCTCACACTGATAGGCCACTTGAAGCTGATGATTGGCTTCGTGACATCGAGAGAAAGCTGATTATTGCTCAGTGTTCAGATCATGAGAAGGTGCTTTATGCACCTCACTACCTCACTGGAGCAGCTGCAGCATGGTGGGAAAACTTCCTACACATGCATCCCAGTGAACACAACATCACCTGGGAAGAGTTCAAGGAAGGTTTTCGTGGGGCACACATCCCCAGGAGCATCATAAAAATCAAGAAGAGAGAATTTGATGACCTCAAGCAAAGAGGCATGTCAGTGACAGAATACAACGGTCAGTTTACCCAGCTATCTCGTTATGCCTACGACGAGCACATGACGGAGAAAAGAGGATGGAAAAATTCTTGGACGGTCTGGCACCGGCACTAAGATGCCAACTGGTTGTACACACTTTCCCGGATTTTAAAACTCTTGTTGACAAGGCCATTACCTTGGAGAATGAGCGCTGTAGTCTGGAAGACATCCGTAAGCGAAAGAGGGATAAGACGACCCTTGCTCGCAACAACCGAAGCAAGACTGATGCTCAGAGGACTGAAGCAAGGAGATCCACGACTACTGATCTAAGGCCAACCAAACAGTTTCATTCCAGGGACAAGGACTTCACGTACCGTCCAGGGGTCACATGCTATGCTTGTGGTGAAGAAGCGCACTATGCTAAACAGTGCCCAAAACCAAGGAACTCGGCCCCAAGCCGAACAATGGTGGGAATAATCCAGCCCCAAAGCGCAACAATTTCAATCCCAACAACAACCACAGGAAGGGTCATCTGAACCATGTGACCAGAGAAGAAGCGCAGAATGCCCCAGACATCGTGCTCGATACGTTCCCTGTCAACACAGTACCTGCCACGGTTTTGTTTGATTCTGGAGCTTCCCATTCGTTCGTTTCGAAGAGTTTTGTTTTGCAACATGGTTTTCCGATGCTTCCCTTGGAAAAATCTGTGATCATCAAGTCCCCCAGAAATAAGCAGATCGCTCAGAGTTACTGCCAAGGAGTGATCATAGAGTTCGAAGGACTACAGTTTCAAGCTAATCTTATCGTGTTGGAAAACAAAGGACTGGATGTCATTTTAGGGATGGACTGGTTAACCACCAACAAAGGATTTATTGATTGTTTCAATCGGACCGTGATCCTCACTCATCATCACGGCAAGACAATAAAGGTTACAGCTCAAGAAAGACCACGGTCACAGCAACCAAAATTGAACAAAGTGGACATTTCAGAACTGAGAAAAGTTCCAGTGGTGTGCGAGTTTCCTGACGTATTTCCTGAAGAACTACCAGGCATGCCACCAGACCGAGAGATAGAATTCAGCATTGAACTAGCACCTGGCACCGCTCCCATCTATAAGAAACCTTATAGAATGGCACCCTCAGAATTGGTAGAATTGAAGAAACAGATAAAGGAATTACTGGACAAAGGTTTTATTCGAGCCAGTTCCTCACCTTGGGGTTCGCCAGTATTATTCGCCAAGAAAAAGGATGGGACACTGAGGCTGTGTATAGACTATCGAGCTCTCAATATGGTCACCATCAAAAACAAATATCCGATGCCACGGATAAATGATTTGTTTGACCAGCTCGCACAAGCCAAGGTGTTCTCAAAAATTGATTTGAGATCGGGGTATCATCAATTGAAAGTACGGACAGAAGATATCCCTAAGACAGCATTTACCTCCAGATACGGATTATATGAGTTCACAGTGATGCCTTCTGGACTAACGAACGCCCCCGCATATTTCGTCCACCTCATGAACAAAGTGTTTATGAAATTCATGGACAAATTTGTTGTGGTGTTCATTGACGATATTCTGGTATATTCAAGGACACCAGAAGAGCATGCTGAGCATCTCAGAATTGTTTTGGGAGAATTAAGGAAACATCAGTTGTACGCCAAATTTAGCAAGTGTGAATTTTGGGTAAGGCAAGTTGGTTTCCTAGGCCATATATTAAACCAAGAAGGCGTGGCCGTAGACCCAGAAAAAGTCAAAGCCATACTTGACTGGAAACCACCCGCCAACGTGACAGATGTGCGGAGTTTCCTAGGAATGGCCGGATATTACAGAAGATTTATCGAAGGATTCTCCACTGTGTCGAAACCAATGACCCAGTTGCTCAAGAAAGACAAGAAGTTTGTATGGACGGAAGCATGCGAGAAAAGCTTCCAAGAACTCAAGAAGAAACTAACAACCGCACCGGTCTTAACTGTGCCAGACATACACAAGAGTTTTGAATTATATTGTGACGCGTCCCGAAAGGGTCTCGGATGTGTGCTGATGCAGGATGGTAAAGTTGTCGCGTATGCCTCCAGGCAACTGTGGAAACATGAGGAAAATTATCCAACTCATGACTTGGAGCTAGCAGCGGTCATCCATGCACTCAAGGAGTGGAGGCACTTTCTGTTGGGAAATCGTTGTGAAATATATACGGACCATAAGAGCCTTAAATATATTTTCACACAGCCAGAGCTAAATTTACGCCAACGACGCTGGTTGGAATTGGTCAAGGACTATGATGTCGGCATTCACTACCATCCAGGGAAAGCAAATGTAGTGGCTGATGCCCTTAGTCAGAACCCCAGCCCGGACAACGACAGTCCACAAAACTTGAGGCCTGAGTTTCAGCAAGAGTTCGCTAGACTCAACATGGTGTTAGTCTCTGAGGGCACCGTGTCAAATCTGGAGATACAACCCACCCTAGTGGAACAAATTAAGAAGGCTCAGCAGGGACATCCCAGCATCAAAGGTATAAAGAAGAAAATGAACCTTGGTAAGGCTTCAGAGTTCGTCACAGACAGTGAAGGAATATTATGGTACGGAGACAGACTTTGCGTACCTAACACTGAGGAACTCAAGCAACAAATCCTAACCGAAAGCCACACCGCTCCATACTCGATCCACCCTGGAGGAACCAAAATGTACAAAGACATTCAAGAAAGATTTTGGTGGCACGGTATGAAAAGGGATATAGCCGCATTTATTGCTTGTTGCGATTCATGTCAGCGCATCAAGGCCGAGCATCAAAAGCCAGCAGGGCTACTCCAGCCAAACAGGATACCGGAATGGAAATGGGATGAAATAGGAATGGACTTCATCGTCGGACTACCTCGATCACAACACGGTAATGATGCCATATGGGTCATCACAGCCTTCCACTCATAGTCCACATGTATGCAAAGTTGACACTCTTCCGAAATAGTGGGATTAACATTAACTAAAGTCATGACCTCTCAAAACCCACTTTTATCAAAAATTTCATAAGATTGAATATTCTCCAAATATGTGGGATCTAAAGTTGACACTCTTACAAACCCACTTTCAATATTATTGCAAACAATATTGTCAATCTCATATTCATCATGGGGATTAAATAAATTTTCAAGATCATAAGAAAAATCTCCCCAATCATGATCATTGCAACAGGTAGTAGACATAGCAAAACTAGCATCCCCAAGCTTAGGGTTTTGCATATTATTAGCACAACTGACATCAACAGAATTTATAGTAAAATCATTGCAATCATGCTTTTTATTCAAGGAGCTATCAAGTATGGGTGCAATAGCAACGATCTCATGTTTAACATAAGGAACTATAGCAAATTCATCTTCATAAATATTGGCATCATGGCCACAAGAATCATCATGTTCATCATGGGATATTTCAATCAAATCATCGGAATCATAATTATCTATAGATTCATGCATATCATTATTTTCTTCCAAATCAACGGTCATTCTTTCAATAAATTCTTGGGCATAGACATTATGAGCAAGGTTTTGATTGCAATATTTAAGTATGACGGAATTTTCAGATTTGTTGAGAGTAAAATCATACTTTTCAACCAAAGAAGCAACTTCATGAGCACCCTTAAAAACGACAAATTCTTCAATTTGCTCGATATCATAGTAACTATAAACACCCTTTGCATAAGAAGATAAGATTTCATTATCATTGAACTCACATAGGTAGGGAAGGTGTTTTTTAGGGTTCTTAGCGCAACAAGTAAAATCACAAATTTCACAAAGATTCCGAGCATAGCATAGCAAACTATTTATATGATGCCATAAGAGCTTCCCCTTTTCAGACAAATGATGACGCACAAAGTGAGCATGCTCATCTAAAGATTTCCCATCAACTAGGCTAGTTGGGGTTTCAGCACGAGAGCATAAGGATCGAAGATGATCCAAGTAGAACACTTTAAGTGGATCCATATCACTAGATTTTTAGCAAGCAAAGATGCAAGCAAATAGAAGGCACATGGAAGCACAACCAAAAGACATACGGGAGAAGAGGGCAAATGAAAAGGCAAGGGTGAAGTGGGGGAGTGGAAAAACGAGAGGCAAATGGAAAATAATGTAATGCCGGAGATAATGGTTTGTGATGGGTACTTGGTATGTTGACTTTTGCGTAGACTCCTCGGCAACGGCGCCAGAAATCCTTCTTGCTACCTCTTGAGCACTGCGTTGATTTTCCCTTGAAGAGGAAAGGGTGATGCAGCAAAGTAGCATAAGTATTTCCCTCGGTTTTTGAGAACCAAGGTATCAATCCAGTAGGAGGCCACGCACGAGTCCCTCGCACCTACACAAAAAAATAAATCCTCGCAACCAACGGATAAGGGGTTGTCAATCCATACACGGTCACTTACGAGAGTGAGATCTAATAGATATGATAGGATAATATTTTTGGTATTTTTTTGATAAAGATGCAAAGTAAAGTAAACAAAATAAAAAGGGAAATGGAAATAGCTTGTTGTCGGGAGATTAAATATGATGGAAAATAGACCCGGGGGCCATAGGTTTCACTAGTGGCCTCTCTCAAGAGCATAAGTATTTACGGTGGATGAACAAATTACTGTTGAGCAATTGATAGAATTGAGCATAGTTATGAGAATATCTAGGTATGATCATGTATATAGGCATCACGTCCGAGACAAGTAGACCGACTCCTGCCTGCATCTACTACTATTACTCCACACATCGGCCGCTATCCAGCATGCATCTAGAGTATTAAGTTCATAAGAACAGACTAACGCTTTAAGCAAGATGACATGATGTAGAGGGATAAACTCATGCAATATGATATAAACCCCATCTTGTTATCCTCGATGGCAACAATACAATACGTGCCTTGCTGCCCCTACTGTCACTGGGAAAGGACACCGCAAGATTGAACCCAAAGCTAAGCACTTCTCCCATTGCAAGAAAGATCAATCTAGTAGGCCAAACCAAACTGATAATTCGAAGAGACTTGCAAAGATAACCAATCATACATAAAATAATTCAGAGAAGATTCAAATATTGTCCATAGATAAACTTGATCATAAACCCACAATTCATCGGTCTCAACAAACACACCGCAAAAGAAGATTACATCGAATAGATCTCCACGAGAGAGGGGGATAACATTGTATTGAGATCCAAAAAGAGAGAAGAAGCCATCTAGCTAATAACTATGGACCCGAAGGTCTGAGGTAAACTACTCACACTTCATCGGAGAGGCTATGGTGTTGATGTAGAAGCCCTCCGTGATCGATTCCCCCTCCGGCGGAGCTCCGGAACAGGCCCCAAGATGGGATCTCACGGGTACAGAAGGTTGCGGCGGTGGAATTAGGTTTTTGGCTCCGTATCTGGTAGTTTGGGGGTACGTAGGTATATATAGGAGGAAGAAGTACGTCGGTGGAGCAACATGGGCCCCACGACGGTGGAGGACGCGCCCAGGGGGGTAGGCGCGCCCCCCTACCTCATGCCCTCCTGGTTGATGTCTTGACGTAGGGCCTCTGGATCACGTTCGTTCCAAAAATCAAGTTCCCGAAGGTTTCATTCCGTTTGGACTCCGTTTGATATTCTTTTTCTGCGAAACTCTGAAATAGGCAAAAAACAGCAATTCTGGGCTGGGCCTCCGGTTCATAGGTTAGTCCCAAAAATAATATAAAAGTGTATAATAAAGCCCATTAATGTCCAAAACAGAATATATTATAGCATGGAGCAATAAAAAATTATAGATACGTTGGAGACGTATCAAAGACCATCACCAACATCAACATGTACTACTACCAAGCATGAAAGTAATACAAGCAAGACAAATGATAACTAGATGCATCGAAACATAACACGAAGGTGAACACGAAACCATAAGTAGTACCGAAACAACGATAACAGTTGCACTTAAACAGATAGACAGTTATTAAATGTTCAAGTTGAAAACCATGGCTACTGCATGACTATCATGCAAGTGGATGTTGTGGCTTGCCTGGAGATGAAGAAGGTTCCGGGGAGAAGTGCGGAACGATCACGGAAAGAATCGCCGGAAAGGGTTCTCTCTTGGAGGGGGGCTGATTTAGCGTAAGCGGAAAATGGTCATTTTTAGAATGTCAAAACATAGTGAAAATGGTTCCATCAGAACAGGCTCAACGAAACAAAGAAGTGGGCGTTGGATTCACCTCATTCGGAGTTACGGGTGCGGGGATATGAGGTGTAGAAGATCAGGGACTTTTTTATAAAAATAATATTCATAGCCGGGTCCCTAAGTAGATAAGACAGAGGCGTAAAATTAGAAATACGATTTCTGACTAAGAAAACGTAGTCTGGGCTGAAACAGAGAGGAATACGCTTTCAGAATAACGAAAACCTACTTTGAGCTGAAGCAGAGGGAAAATACGCTTTCGATTTGGTGTAAGCGTATTTTGCAAAATATGCGGCCACTTATCCACGTCAGCGCCCGGGGTCAACGCGGGGCCGGCTCCTGTGAGGCTGACTGGTGGGACCTGCGCACCTCTCTCTCTCCTCCCTCCTTCTTCCTCCTTTCATCCCGACGCCGCGCAGAGGAGGCCCGAGGCCGAGCGCTTCGACGATGACTGCCAGTGCTACGGGCCACCATTCGCGGCGCTCGGACCACCGGTGTGTTCGGGAGATGGAGCCACGTTGGATGGGCCATGCCACGAACGTCGGAGACCACGGGAAGGGGCAGGGCGTCGGCCGCGGCGGACAGAGGCATCGGGCGCCGGCGGGGCTCGCGGCCAGCAGCCACCGGAGGAGTAGGAGAAGGGCAGAGGGGCTTCGGTGGACTAGGGAGTTGGTCTGGTGGAGGGAGGAAGTGGAGTGGGGCTCGGCTTCGAGCCAATTTAGGACGTCAGGGGCGGCGGCCATGGTGGTAAATCACGGTGAGGTGAGGCTTCGGGGCTCGGGCAAGGCATTGGGGAGGACTAGAGGAGTGATACGAGGACGATGGCGAAGGGAAACGGCACCGGGGTGGCTTTATATAGCCGAGGGGAGGGGAGGCGAGCTGGCGGCTCCGCGGACGCATGTCCGGCGCCACGGACGCGTGTGCTCGCGGCCAAGCTCGGACGGCGACGAGGGAAAGGTCCAAAGGGGTTCCTGGAGTCGAGGCGAGCTCGGGGACAAGAGAGGGAAGCCGCCGCGACGCGAACAGAGTCGGTCGGCTACAGTTCGCCCGTGGGCGCACGGCGACGAGCGCCGACGAGGAAGCGGACGAAGGGGGAGATGGCTCCAAGGGGACGTAGACGACGCGGGGAACACGCTGGACAGGCTCACGTGCGCGAAGACGACGAGCACGAGCGGGGCCGAGGCAAAACGACGCCCTGGGCGTGGCCAATGCTGCCAGAGCGCGTGCAAACGACGCGGTCACCACTGTGCCCGGCAAGGAGGGGACACTTGAGGCTGCCTCAAGCTGTCTAGTGATGATTCCTTGCATACTAGAGGCCGAGGGAGTTGATGGATCAAGAGAAGGAGCCAAGGAGAGGAGTGTGTGACCGTCTGAAGTTTGTTGTTGCAAACTTGATCATGAAACAGTGATCAACTGAGGTGAGATTAGAGCCAAATGAGATGTCTGGGAGGTTTAAGATAGGAAAGACTACGATCCTGGTGAGTTTTAGGGGAAATGGACCAAGATAAATCATAGTTGCTTCACAACTGAATATTTGGTCCAGAATCAAGATCATGATGGTGCACTCATATGGAGAAGCCACTTAAGCTGAAATTTGGCAAGGCATGGTTATTTGGCCATATGAAGATGCTGCAAAAGGTTTCATACCAATTGGATAAACCAAAATGGTACTTCCTTCACAAACATTTCCACTGACCAGAAACTTGCAGAAATTCTAGAGGGAAAATGGCTAGATGAAATATGCCCAAATTTTGTGGAGCTAGGTTATATAGATAGGAGAAGGCCTAGGAAAATTTTCAGACATAATGGAGCAAGATAAAATATACTTGCTTCACTAACTGAAAATTTGGACAGAAACAAAGATTTGAAGCTGTGCCCTCATGGAGGCATGACATGAGCTCAAATCTTGTGGAGAGCTTTTATTTGATGATATGAAAGAACATGCAAAAATTCAACTGAATCAGATTTTGAGTAGGATAATGCAAGAAACAACATTGATATGTCCCTGCTGGAACTGAGAGGAAAATACAGGGAAATGTATACTGGGTTCAAAAATATAGAAGTGCGATGCATGGTTATACTCATGTTATCTCGATATCGATCTTCACAGGAAACTACCATGTTATGCATGTTATGTAATCATGTTCTGTCCTCACAAACAAATTCTTCAAGGAAACTAACAGACCATGCATTGTTATATACTTATGTTCTGTGGGCAAATCTTTTGTGAGGATATTATTCTAGACATTGATTACTGAAGGGCGAATATAGGTATGTACACATGGTATGTGTCGTGGAATTGTCACAGCAGATGTCCTCGAGCTAGGACTTAGTCATGGAGCCATCGCAACTAGGAAGCTTGAAGGGGTTATGCGGGTCAAGGAACATGAGGGTTTATACTGGTTCGGCCCCTTACGGTGAAGGTAAAAGCCTATGTCCAGTTTGGGGTGATCTTGATTAGGGTTACGATCGCCAGGGAGCTAAACAGCTATGCCCGGCTCTCGATGAGATTGTTGTCGCCCTTAAACCGCTGCCGGGTCGTCCCTTTATATAGGGAGGCTGACGCCCAGCAGCCCTTAGAGTCCCGGCCGGCTCATAAGAGTGTCCGGCTCGGACTCTAAACTATACTTGCCTTACACTACAAGTTCTACTATAATAATGATTGTAACTACGGGCCTTAAGCCATATCCGGGGCTCAGCCCATCTCTGGCCCATCGTCTTGAAACTTGGCTCCGGGCTTCTGGCAACGACCGCACGAGTAACCCGGCCCCTCCTGGCGGGTGACTCTAAGGTCTATATCCTCAACATTAGGCCCCAGATTGATTTGAGCCGGCTCATGTCAATCGTCAACTCTTCTGACAGAAAAAATCTCCGGCTTACCATTCATGTGAAGGCCATAACCCGGAGTGACGTCATCCTCTGGACTCCGGATAATCCGCCGTGACGTCATCCTCCATTAAGTCCGTTTTTTACTCCGCCAGATCCGCAACGGATCTTTGCTTTTACTGTCATTCCGAAAATCGAGGCGTCGTGGGGGGGAGATAACCACGCCGTGGTCTCCTTGAATCTCGCGCCCACTTATGACCTCGCCTTATAAATAGGCCGGCCCAACGGGCTCTTCTCACGCTCTCTTCTTCCTCCTCGCGCTGTCGCTCCTCTGCCCGAGCTCTGCCACTGCCGCCGCCGTCGCGCCCCCGATCTTCATCAACCCGGCCGCTGCATCACCCTGACTCGGACCAGATAAACGGCGGCGACTTCCGCTCTTCTCCAACTCCGGTGAGTCTCTTATGCCTTGTTAGAACAGATCTGTGGTAGAGTTCAAACAGTTCATCCGTGTTCTTCGCCATTGTCCGCAGGCTTCAGTAGTTCTCGTAGTTGCCGTCCTTGTTTGATCTTAGATCTGTATAGACTTGCTGCAGTAGTTGTTTATTACTCATTTTACCTGCAAAACACACTTCTTTCCACTGCATAAGATCTCCTTCGAGCTCAAGAACTCCCCTGCGTCCGCATTTTAGGTCTAGAAAATTTTCTTTGCACCGACCATTTTGATCCAAAAAAGTTACGGTAGTATGTGAAACCTGTTTTACCACACTTAGTAAAAACTGCAACCATTGAATCTTGGCGGCCTACATTTCCGGCTTAGAGAAAACACGCGCCGTAGAACTTTCCGGTTTAAAGAGAACCATGCTCTGTAGAATCTTCCGGCTTAACTGTGGTAAAGCCGTAGATAACCAACTTATTCTGAATGCCCCTGCGGCTTAAATAACCTACTGTATCTGAATATATATCATTAGTCCCCTTCATAAGCCGCCATCTTAGTTTGAACGATAGATCTCCGGCTTATAATTAAGCCGGACACTTTTTCTCTTTATCATAGACCACCAACTTTCACCATGCCTCCCAAGGCTCCCATCACTTGCAACTGGATGAGGTCCAACGTCACCGACGAGACCCTGGCCAATTTTGTTAAGTCCGGATACTTGCCTAAGAAGGAAATCATGTCCTACCGTGCCCCTGACCCGACGGAAGAGAGACCACAGCCAAGGGACGGGGAGGTAGTGATCTTCGCAGACCATATGAGCCGGGGCTTCGCACCGCCCGGCTCTATGTTTTTTAGGGACGTGCTCAACTTCTTCAACTTGCGGCCTCCAGATATAGGACCCAACTCCGTATCCAACATCTGAAATTTCCAAGTCTTTTGCGAAGTGTACCTTGGAGAGGAGCCGAGTCTGCTGCTCTTCAGAGAGCTGTTTTACTTAAACCGCCAAAATGAGTGCGCCAACGGGCCGAGTCTGGAGCTAGGTGGCATCTCCATCCAACAACGCAGGGACTGTCTGTTCCCTTATGCAGAGCCGCCGAGCCACCCCAAGGACTGGAATATGACTTGGTTCTACTGCCAAGATACGTCCCTGGCTGATGAAAGCCCGCTGCCCGGCTTTCGCCCAACACGTCTAGAGCCGACTCACCCGTTGTCTAGAGCCGACTCACCCGTTGTCGGACAAGCTGACTGCCGTGGAGCGCTAGCCTCTGCTTCCAACTATCAATAAGATCAAGGCCCTCCTGGGCAACGGTCTGAACGGAATCGACCTGGTCCGGGTCTGGATCTCATGGCGGGTGATCCCATGGAGCCGCCGCCCCGGCTTAATGTGTGAGTACACCGGGCGAAAGGATGACCCTCAGAGGCACAGTCGCAATGATCTGCCAGAAGACGTTGCTGAAGAAGAGACCAAGGCTCTTTTAAACGAGAGTTTGGCAGACTGTGGAAAGACCGGGTTAGCTCCCTTCTGCAAGACCAATCCAGCCCCAGCGGTAAGCCGCTATCTTTAACTTTTATCTTCGTCTGCATATAACCTTCATCTGAACCGTTCTAAGAATTCACCTTTGTATTTTTCAGGCTGATGATAAGTTCTGGCGGGTCAAATATGACCATGAGGCGGCCAAGAAGGCCAGGAAGGCGAAGAAAACCGCCAAGAAAGCCGCCCCTCGCAAAAAAGGAAGCAGACCTACTGCTTCGGAGCTGATGCAACTAAGCGACAGCTCCGAGTCAGAGGTAACCCCTAAGCCTTTAAATTCTCGCTGTACTTGTTGTTTGTTGCTGTCCGCCTTATCAACACTTGCTCATTGACAGGATGACACCGGCGCCAGTAACCCGGTGGTTGAAGAGGTAATGTCACTTTCCTCCGACTCGGAGCCCTTGCCACAGCTGAAAGTCCGAAGGGTAACCCGGAAAGTAAGCTTTTCACATCCTTTAGCTCATCAAGACCCTCAATTTCTTTTGAAGCGACAGGTTCACGAAAGCCGGCGTCACACCCGGACCAACAAGGACACCAATCTCTCCGCCGGGTTACCCGACGCAACAAGGAAGCGTCGCACTGAGGTTTTTTCTCACTTTTACCCTTTTCATCCGTTGGCGGGTGTTATCCGTCAGCCACTCAACTCTTCTGACTCCAATTATCAGGAGACCTCCCCCTTTTCGGGTGACTCCATGCAGTCAAATCTGCTAGCCTTCAAGACTGCGCCCGGGTAACAACAATCATCTTGCATTATCTTTGTCTGTACTTACTCTTTGTGTGCCTAACACTTCTGTCTTTTCAGTGCCCAGGCAAAGCTCACCAAAAGAGCAAAGAAGACCAGGTCAGCCAGAGTGCCAGACTTACCTGAACCGGAGGTGACGGCTCAAGAGCCGCCAGCTGCCTCCGCCCCCGAAGCCACCACTCCAATGGACACGGCACCTGAGGCCTCTGCCCCGACTACCAAGGCAACGACCGAAGCTTCGGTTAACCCGGAGGCCTCCGGCTCAGCTCCACCAGCAGACGACCCGGACGTGGTAATCACCCGGACGGAGTTCCTTGAGCCGGGGAGACCGACCGTGTTGGCCAAATGCTCCGTGAAGGGGGAGTTGCTGCAGCCCCACCGGGTGAACCTGGACCTCTCCGGCTACACCGACTTGAGCATTGGAGAGCTCGTCTCTGGCTACATCAGCCAAGTACACAAGAGCCGGGACGCCGAGGTCGCCATGGTCAACCAGATCCAACAAAAATCTGAGGTATCCTTCTTTGCTGTCTTCTTACTTACTGCCTAGTTACCTTTGCCATGCTAGCCCCCAAGTCGACGACTTATGCTTGAATATGTTGTAGACTTAGGTTCCGGCTTACTCAACTGAGCCGGCAGTATGTAGATAGATACGTTCAATATGCATTAGCCCCCAAGTGCCAAGTGTCTTTGCTTGGAAAACGCTTGGGACTTATATAATGACTGTTAATTAACCCGGAAATATATGCAGGCTGTTGGCAAGAAACTAGAGGCGGACCTTGCGGATCTCAAGAGCCGGCTGAAGATGCAGGAGATGGAGACCCGGAAGGCAAACGCCAAGTTTGTATCCAGCATCGCCACTCAAGAAAAATTGAAGACCGAGTTTGATGCTGAGAGAAAAGCCTGGGTCAAAGAAAAGGCCGCACTGGTGACCCGGGCGGAACAGGCGGAGAAAGCTCTCACTGAGAAGACCGCCGAGCTCTCTGGCCTAAAGCGCCAGGTTTCCCAAATGGTGGCCGCTATCTTCGGTAAGTCGCCGCACCGGCTTTCATCAAGTTTATATATGTCATGATTCATCCTTGTCACCGGCTTATCTGATTCTGTTAAACAGGTCCCAGGAGTGCCAACCTCAACCAGAGCGTGGTCACCAAGTTAAAGGCCGTGTACACCCTGGTGGAACAGCTCTACACCGGGTCACAGCGTGCCTTAGCTGTGGTGGCCCTATCCAACGAGGTGCCAACTCATCTGGCCGAAGTCCTACGCTGGCTCGCCGTTCTGCCTCAGCGGATCCAAGAGCTGCGACGGGCCTCCGCGAGAGCCGGAGCAATCGCCACGCTGAGCCGGGCCAAGGCATTCCTGCCGCAGCTAGACCCGGCAGACATCGCCCTGGGTTATCCAAGCCTGAAGGAAGACGGCTTAGCCTTCGACCAGAAGGACTTCGCGGCGTGTGTGAAGGCTGTACGCCCGGTGGCCACCCTCATCGGGAACGACACCGATCTGACCAAGTACCAGCCAGGCTATGACGCGGAGAATCAGAGGATTCCAACCCCTCGCTATGAAGCCCTCAACCTGATTCCGCCGGCTCGTCAACACACCTTCGCCCCGGAGATTGACCCGGCCGGGTTAATTGACGAAGAAGCCCAATTCGAAGCTCTCAGCGGCATCAACTGGAAGTCCTCAACCTTCGAGGTCTTGGGATCAGCCGGAGGAGAAGATAGGAATGAGCCGGGGACTTCAACTCAGCGAGCATCATAATTTGGCCAGCGGTTTATCAAATAATGTCCACCTTTAAGACTTGAAGAGTTATTGTAATAGAGTAGGTGCAACAGTTCATCTCTGCCGTGCCATCGTGCACGTTTTGAATGCGAAAGCCCTTTGAAATTGTCTCTTTGATGTTTTTCCAGGTCATAATCATCCCTTTGTTTTTCTCAACCTTAAAAGGTGCCTTTAAATATCTGCATAGAAAGGCAAATCACAAGTCTCGAGGCGGCTTACCGCCCTGAGAATCAGGTGTTTGAGATAGATAACCCAGAATATGAATCAAAAAAGACTGGTCTTTAATTATACTCTGAACATGGCCGAAGTAATACACTTAATGGCCTGCAAGCATACTTCCGGTTTAAATAACCCGGGTAGTAAGGTTGGTACCTTAACTCCGATTTATTTGCCTTGATGACACCCATGATGTTCAACTAACACTGTAAACCAAAGTTAAGCCGGCAAGTGAGACCCGGCCATGCACACCTTATCATAATTAGAGTAAACTTGTGATAAAGCCGAAGAACTTAGGGGCTTCCGGTTCGAATACGACCAGAGACCCGGCCCAAAGAGGTTAAGCCAAGATTAGGATACGATCATATAGCCCCCAGTGGGTGTGGCGATGCCGATCAAGAGGGTACCGACAGCTATGTTCTCTTTGGTTCGAATACGACCCATGTTTGAACAGGAAGCCCCCAAGTGATTCTTAAAATTGTTTAACGACGCTGATTCGAATACGATCCACGTCGGTTCTCAGAGGGGTTAAACTATGATTCAAATATGACCAAAGGTAACCTCCCAATGAGCTCGGCACCTTGCCAATCAAATGGGTATCGACAGCTATGTTCTCTTTGGTTCGAATACGACCCATGTTTGAACAGGAAGCCCCCAAGTGACCTTACTGCTTACGGCTAGATTTGAATACAATCATAAGCCGGATCCTCCTTTAAATCATCATGTAATCTTGTAATAAAAACAACACGTGCATATTTGGAGGGGAAAAAGGACAGAGGTCCTGCTTTATTGCTTATCATAATATATACATGGCTGAGACGAATATGTACACCACGAGAGCCGGTAGCTCAAGTGTAGTAAGGCCGAAGCTGAGCTATGTTCCATGCCCGACGGGTCTCTTCCTGAGATTTACGTGAATCTTTGTGCTCCCGAATATCAATAAGGTAATATGACCCGTTGTGCAAGTTCTTGCTGACCACAAAGGGCCCTTCCCAAGGTGGGGATAACTTGTGTGCATCTGTTTGATCCTGGATGAGCCAGAGCACAAGGTCGCCTTCCTGGAAGACCCGGGATTTGACCCAGCGGCTATGATAACGGCGCAAGTCTTGTTGGTAAATCGCTGACCGGGCTGCTGCCACATCACGCTGTTCATCCAACAAGTCAAGAGAATCTTGGCGCGCCTGTTCATTATCCGTCTCAACATAAGCCGCCACGCGAGGTGAGTCGTGACGAATGTCACTGGGGAGGACTGCTTCTGCTCCATAAACCATGAAGAAAGGCGTAAAGCCTATAGATCTATTAGGAGTAGTATTGATGCTCCATAAGACGGAGGGCAACTCCTCCACCCAACAACCCGGTGTCCGTTGCAAAGGGACCAAAAGCCGGGGCTTAATGCCCTTCAGAATCTCCTGATTAGCTCTCTCCGCTTGACCATTGGATTGAGGATGAGCCACTGAAGAAACATCAAGCCGGATGTGCTCTCGTTGACAAAACTCTTCCATGGCGCCTTTGGAGAGATTAGTGCCATTGTCGGTTATAATGTTGTGCGGAAAACCAAAGCGGAAAATCACCTTTTTCATAAATTGAACCGCCGTGGCTGCATCGCACTTGCTAACTGGCTCAGCCTCTACCCACTTTGTGAACTTGTCAACTGCCACCAAGAGGTGGGTCTTCTTATCCTTGGACCGTTTAAAAGGCCCAACCATATCAAGCCCCCAGACCGCAAAGGGCCAAGTGATTGGGATCATCCTCAACTCCTGAGCCGGCACATGAGCCCGTCGTGAGAACCTTTGGCAACCATCACATTTACTGACCAAGTCCTCTGCATCAGCATGAGCCGTCAGCCAATAAAAACCATGACGGAAAGCCTTGGCCACAAGGGATTTTGAGCCGGCATGATGGCCACAGTCCCCTTCATGGATCTCACGCAAGATCTCTTGGCCTTCCTCAGGGGAGATACAACATTGAAATGCCCCTGAAACACTGCGATGATGTAACTCGCCATCGATGACGATCATTGACTTAGCCCGCCGGGTTATTTGCCTGGCCAAAGTTTCATCCTCAGGCAACTCTCCCCGGGTTATATAAGCCAGATATGGCATTGTCCAGTCTGGTATGACATGAAGAGCCGCCACCAGTCGTGCCTCCGGGTCAGGGATAGCCAAGTCTTCCTCTGTAGGCAACTTAACCGAAGGGTTATACAGGACGTCCAGGAAAGTGTTAGGCGGCACCGGCTTTCGCTGAGAGCCTAGCCGGCTTAGAGCATCAGCCGTCTCGTTCTTCCTGCGATCAATGTGCTCCACTTGGTAGCCCTGAAAGTGCCCAGCAATGGCATCAACCTCGCGGCGATAAGCCGCCATGAGAGGATCGTTAGAATCCCACGTGCCTGATACTTGTTGAGCCACCAAGTCTGAGTCACCAAAGCACCTTACCCGGCTTAAGCTCATCTCCTTAGCCACCCGAAGACTGTGGAGCAAAGCCTCGTATTCAGCCGCATTGTTAGTGCAAGGAAACATCAACTGTAGCACATACTGGAACTTGTCACCCTTAGGGGAAGCCAATACAACGCCAGCCCCCGAGCCCTCCAGCTGCCTAGACCCATCAAAGTGAATAGTCCAATAAGTGTTATCCGGCTTTTGCTCAGGCACTTGTGACTCTGTCCAATCGTTGATGAAATCCACCAAAGCCTGAGATTTAACAGCAGTGCGTGGCACATATTTGAGGCCATGAGGTCCAAGTTCTATAGCCCACTTAGCAATTCTCCCTGTGGCCTCTCTGTTTTGAATAATATCACAAAGAGGGGCAGAACTGACCACAGTGATGGGATGACCCTGAAAATAATGCTTAAGCTTCCGGCTCGCCATGAACACACCATACACAAGCTTCTGCCAATGCGGGTACCGCAGCTTGGACTCAATGAGCACTTCGCTGACATAAGAAACCAGCCGCTGAACCGGATGCTCCTTACCCGCCTCCTTGCGCTCCACCACAATAGCCACACTGACGGCTCGTGCGTTTGCCGCCACATACAGTAGCAAGGGCTCCTTATCAACCGGAGCAGCAAGGACTGGGGGCTCTGCCAGCTGCTTTTTCAAATCCTCAAAAGCGGTATTAGCTGCATCATTCCAGACAAAGTTATCAGTTTTCTTCATCAACTGATATAAGGGCATAGCCTTCTCACCCAAACGGCTTATAAACCGGCTTAAAGCAGCGATGCGACCCGCCAGGCGCTGCACGTCATTTATACACGCCGGCTTAGCTAGGGAGGTGATGGCCTTGATCTTCTCCGGGTTAGCCTCAATGCCTCTGTCAGAAACCAAGAAGCCCAATAGTTTGCCTGTAGGAACACCGAAAACACACTTAGCCGGGTTAAGCATCATCTTATAGACCCGGAGATTATCAAAGGTTTCCCTTAAATCATCTATCAGGGTTTCCTCTTTGATGGATTTAACCACAATGTCATCCACGTAAGCGTGAACATTGCGCCCGATCTGTTTATGAAGACAGTTCTGTACACAGCGCTGGTAAGTCGCCTGTGCACACTTGAGTCCAAAGGGCATAGACACATAGCAGAAGGCTCCAAAGGGAGGGATGAACGCCGTCTTCTCCTGGTCCTTAACTGCCATCTTAATCTGATGATACCCGGAATAAGCATCCAAGAAACTTAAGCGTGCACAACCTGCTGTAGCATCAATGATTTGATCAATACGGGGGAGGGCAAAAGGATCAGCCGGACACGCCTTGTTCAAGTCCGTGTAGTCCACACACATCCGCCAGGTGCCGTTCTTCTTGAGTACGAGCACCGGGTTAGCCAACCACTCTGGGTGAAAAACTTCAACAATAAACCCGGCCGCCAAGAGCCGGGCCACTTCTTCACCAATGGCCTTCCGCCTCTCCTCTAAACCGTCGAAGGAACTGTCTGACCGGCTTAAATTTCGGATCAACATTGAGAGTATGCTCAGCGAGTTCTCTAGGTACACCTGGCATGTCAGAAGGTTTCCATGCGAAGATGTCCCTATTCTCATGGATGAACTCGATGAGCGCGCTTTCCTATTTTGGATCCAGATTGGCACTGATGCTAAACTGCTGAGATGAATCTCCTGGAACAAAATCAACAAGCTTAGTTTCATCAGCCGACATAAATTTCATTGCCGGCTCAGTCTTCGTAGTCGGTGTTTTCAGAGAGGTCATATCTGTTGGGTCAACATTGTCTTTGTAAAACTTCAACTCCTCTGTAGCACAAACAGACTCTGCATAAGCTGCATCGCCTTCCTCACACTCCAGAGCCACTTTCCGGCTGCCGTGAACCGTAATGGTCCCATTGTGACCCGGCATCTTGAGCTGTAAGTACACATAACACGGCCGTACCATGAACTTGGCGTAAGCCGGCCGTCCAAATATAGCATGGTATGGACTTCTTATCTTGACCACCTCAAAGGTCAACTTCTCCACCCTGTAGTTGTTCTCATCACCAAAAGCCACTTCCAATTCGATCTTGCCGACTGGATAAGCCGACTTACCAGGTACCACACCATGGAAGATAGTGTTTGACTGGCTGAGGTTCTTATCAACCAACCCCATACGGCGAAAAGTCTCATAATAGAGGATGTTGATGCTGCTGCCTCCATCCATGAGTACCTTTGTGAACTTATAACCTCCCACCTGAGGAGCCACCACTAAGGCCAAGTGGCCCAGGTTATCCACCCGGGGAGGGTGATCCTCCCTACTCCACACTATAGGCTGCTCAGACCACCGCAAGTAGCGTGGAACTGCCGGCTCAACAGCATTCACAGCCCTCTTGTGAAGCTTCTGATCTCGTTTGCACAAACTAGTGGTAAACACATGATACTGTCCACCGCTAAGCTGCTTTGGGTTGGTCTGATAACCCCCCTGCTGCTGTTGATGACCCTGACCAGACTGTTGATTAAAGCCCCCTTAACCATTCTGAGGACCGGAATTTGAGCCGCCGCCCGGGCCATGAAAGCCGCCGGCGCCTGAGCCGCCGCCCGAGCCATTGTAGCTCTTAAAGGCCTTCATGATCGTGCAATCCTTCCACAGATGAGTCGCTGGCTTCTCTCTAGAGCCATGCCTTGGACAAGGTTCATTCAACAGTTGCTCCAGCGTTGGACCTGACCCGCCGCCTCGGGGAGGGGGCCTCCCCTTGCGTCGCTGGTTGTTACCTTGGGAGTTGGCGTTGGCTACAAACTCTAGGCTGCCATCGGCCTTACGCTTGCCTCCTCCTTGGTTCCCCGGGTTAAACTGAGGACCCTTGCCATTGCCGTTCTTCTTTCCCTTCCCTGTCCTTTCATCGTCTGAAGGGGGATCCTTGGTACCATCGGAATCGGCGTACTTGACAAGAGCCGCCATTAGTGTACCCATATCGGTGCAGTCGCGTTTAAGCCGCCCGAGTTTCATCTTAAGGGGCACAAAGCGACAGTTCTGTTCCAACATTAAGACTGCAGAGCCGGCATCCATCTTATCTGATGAATGTATGATCTCCTTGACCCGGCGAACCCAATGGGTCGTGGATTCACCCTCCTGCTGCTTAAAGTTAGTCAAATCCACAATTCACATAGACTGCCTACAGGTATCTTTGAAGTTTTGGATGAACCGGGCTTTCAGCTCAGCCCAAGACCCAATGGAATTCGGTGGTAGCCCTTTTAACCACGTGCGGGCAGTTCCATCTAACATCATGGTGAAATACTTGGCCATGGCCGCCTCACTGACCTCCAGCAATTCCATAGCCATCTCATAACTCTCAATCCAGGCTGCAGGCTGTAAGTCAGCTGTATAGTTAGGCACCTTCCTAGGGCCCTTGAAGTCCTTAGGCAGACGTTCATTACGGATGGCTGGCACCAAACAAGGGACACCCCCGGTCCTGGTAGGGATACCCACATCAACGGAAGTCATTGGATAAGCCGGGGGGTCTGGTAAGCCATCAATTGAGGCACCTGCTCCGCCTCTTCCCGCGCTTGGTCTGCTGCGTAAAAGGCTCCATTATGAGCCGGGCCATGGCCAGGGGGCGGGTCATGGCGTCGGACATTACTTGAGCCGGTTGCTGAGACCATGTGCCGGCTGTAACTCGGGCTCTGGCCTGGACGAGGGGTCGAGTGGATCCTGTCCCGGCTGTAGGAGTACGCCTCTTGCTGCGCCAGTGCCGTCTGCAGGAGTTCCCTGACCCGGCGGGTTTTGATGGCCGCCGGAGAATCGCCGTCAACGGGGAGAGCCGCCAGCCGTGCTGCCGCAGGTACCATGTTCTCCAGCGGGTTATCATAATGACCCGGGGGTATTGGCACATACTGAGGCGGGCCAGGGGGCACCTGGGGAGGCCCCATCACTCGTGGCTGAATAAGGGGTCCAGACCCGGGTGCTATGACCCCTGGCGGGTTACTAGACCCTGCCCCTGGCGTGTTGAAGAGGTTGCGTGGATCGTAAACCGGTGGGAGTCGAGACTGGGCCTTCTGATGCCTCCTTCTCATGACCTCATTAGCCGCGTTCTGATCCATCATGAGTTGGAAGGACTGCGCCTGAATCAGCTGAGTCCGGGCATCGAGAGCCGCCCGCTCCGCAGCCAGCCTGATCCCTTCCGCTGCAAGATCCTCATTAGCTTTTATCAGATCCAATTTCAACTGTGCCACCTCCGCATCATGCTGAGCTTGATCCGCCGGGTCAACCGTGGCGCTTAACAGGGTCGTCATCTTGTCCGTGAGATCCATCAGCACCTGAGCCGGAGAAGGCACCGGGTTTCCCGATCCAGCAGCGGGGTTCTGAACAGGCTGCGCACCAGCCATAAGGACTCCAACCTGACTTGGCGGCTCAAAAAGGTCCGGAATACTGTCGTCGTCGGAACAACCCATGAGCCTGCCATCTTGAAGTTGGTACAACGAGTTTGACTCATCGGTGGCCGACTCGCCGTCAGAGCCGGCGGCAGCCTCATCACCAGACCCAGATGGATCAGAGGGCCCTCCATGGATGCATCCCACAAAAGCGCGCCTTAAGGCCGGCCGGGCCCGGGCGGGTCGTGCGCGCTGAGCCGTCTCGATGAGATCGGCGCAGAGATCTGGCTCAGGGCCCGGCTCACCAATCTTGCCGATGAACACATGAATTCCGCCGAAGGGGACCCGGTACCCGTACTCAATTGAGCCGGCGTCGGGGCCCCAGTCTGCATCGTCGATGTAGAGCTTGCCGCGACGACTCTTGGTCATCCGGCCCATAGCGTATCCCTTGAGCCCTTCGAAGCTGCCCTTCAAGAACTCAAATCCACCGTGCGCTGGCCCCACAGTGGGCGCCAACTGTCGTGGAATTGTCACAGCAGATGTCCTCGAGCTAGGACTTAGTCGTGGAGCCATTGCAACTAGGAAGCTTGAAGGGGTTATGCGGGACAAGGAACACGAGGGTTTATACTGGTTCGGCCCCTTACGGTGAAGGTAAAAGCCTACGTCCAGTTTGGGGTGATCTTGATTAGGATTACGATCGCCAGGGAGCTAAACAGCTATGCCCGGCTCTCGATGAGATTGTTGTCGCCCTTAAACCGCTGCCGGGTCGTCCCTTTATATAGGGAGGCTGACGCCCAGCAGCCCTTAGAGTCCCGGCCGGCTCATAAGAGTGTCCGGCTCGGACTCTAAACTATACTTGCCTTACACTACAAGTTCTACTATAATAATGATTGTAACTACGGGCCTTAAGCCATATCCGGGTCTCAGCCCATCTCTGGCCCATCGTCTTGAAACTTGGCTCCGGGCTTCTGGCAACGACCGCACGAGTAACCGGCCCCTCCTGGCGGGTGACTCTAAGGTCTATATCCTCAACAGTATGCATTACAGGATTTCACTACTTCCAAATATAGAGTTCTCCATATGCACATTTACTTCCTTAATGTATTGTTAGATGAAACCAACAGTGTGATGCATGTTTCTACATCATGAAAATGAGGAAACTAACATGGCTATTGATACGCTATTGATACACACTCATACTTAGTAGTATATAGATTACTATAAAGTAAGGAGAATATCCATATCTTCCTAACCGTTTGATTATTCAAGGGTACAAACTGGTTGTAAAGACATGGTCACAATCGCATGGATTAACTCATTCCAAATATAGTTGATTTACAGCATCTCTAATGCATTGCCATAGTTCTACTCAAATTATGCTCAAACAGGGATATGCCAATCGTCACAAAAAGATCAAACAGTGTCATGGCGTTATCATTAACATCAGATGAAAACAACTTATACGCGTCGTTCCAGCAATATGTGTTGCCATCTACTTTGTCGACAGCAAAATGATGCCATTTTGTTCAATAGCATCACAGAAGTGTGTATCAGGTTTGACGATCCACTGATAGCTGAGTTGTCTCCAGCTAAAGAAGGCATCGGCATAAAGATAGGCGAGTTCACGGTCGAACAAGGCAATTAGCTTGAAGTCTGCGTAATCCGCATTTCGTGTGGGAACTTGGCAGATTACAATCTTCTGCAAAAAAAGGTCCGTCCAACTGACGTGGTAATCTAGATGACTTGGACCGCGACGGTAAAACCCTATATAATCCAACGGAGGAAGGATAATCTCATGGGAGGTCTGGAAGTTCATGAGCACGAACTTTCTCCCGTCTTCTCTGAGAGCAGCCATCCAGTGGGAGTTCATGCCGACCCAGTACATACCTGCCAAGAAGTTTCGGGCGGTGGTGATCAGATCGAAGTCGAGGGAAATGATGTATGATGACCCACTACATACCTGCAAAGTAGTTTCGGCTAATGGAGGTCGGATTGAAGTCGAGGGGCATCATGTATGCCTCCATATCATGGTGAGCAAATCTCGCAAGACCAAATAGCAGCAAGCAGGGTGTCTTGAAAAGCTTAGGCCTCGCTTCGACAATGGCGATGTGCATGTCCCTCGAGCATGCAGCCAGCTACACGGTGAGGGAGTCCTGGATTAGGGGGTCCCCGGGCATCCGGGCTATGTGATATGGGTTGGACTGGTGGGCCGTAAATATACAAGATGGAAGGCTTCCCCCCGTATCCGGATGGGACTCTCCTTTGCGTGGATGGCAAGCTTAGCGTTCGGATATGGAGATTCCTTTCTCTGTAAACCGACTCTGTATAACCCTAGTCCCCTCCAGTGTCTATATAAACTGGAGGGTTAGTCAGTAGAGGCAATCATAATCATACAAGCTAGACATCTAGGGTTTAGCCATTACGATCTTGAGGTAGATCAACTCTTGTAATCCATATATTCATCCAAGTCAATTAAGCAGGAAGTAGGGTATTGCCTCCACTAAGAGGGCCCGAACTTGGGTAAACATCGTGTCCCCCGCCTCCTGTTACCTTTGATCCTCAGACGCATAGTTCGGGACCCCCTACCCGAGATCGGCCGGTTTTGACACCGACATTGGTGCTTTCATTGAGAGTTCCTCTGTGTAGTCGATAGAGGGTTCGATGGCTCATTCGATCATCTACAATGATGCTGTTTCGAAGGAGACTTTCCTCCCCAGGCAAATCTTCGTATTCGGAGGCTTCGCACTGCATGCCAACTCGATTGGCCACCTTGAGCAGATCGATAGCTACGCCCTGGTCATCGGATTAGTTTCGGGAACCTGAACTATGTCACCGATATCCTAGAAGACATGATCTTTGAAGGATTCGCGGCCATGACCGCCGCTTCGGCCTTATATCCGGAGCGGACCACCGGGGTCCGAAGATAGGAACTTAGAGATCCGGTGGGGACAGCGTCATCTCCAAACCCAAAGACGAACCGAACTCCCCTTTTCACTAAAGCATCGGACTCTCCCTCGTACTCTGAATCCGAACTCTCGAGGTCTACCGTAAGGAGGCGCGGCCAAGAGGCCCTCGCCTTGGCCAGCCCCGCAGACCCTCGCCTCTCTGTCCAAACCTCGCTCCTAAACGAGGCCCTAGATTTAATGCGATCCCTCGCCATCGCAGATGAATCACCTCCGAATTACGCCCAACCCGGATTAGGGGCTGAGAGGGGGGAATTTTACATACCACCCACCACCCAATTCATAGCCACTATCGAGGATCTAGCCGACATGCTGGACTACGCCTCCGAAGACATTGACGATATGGACGACGATGCTGAAGACGATCAAAGCCAAAACCCTCCGTTTACCGGACGTTGGACGGCCGCCTCCACATACGACGTATACATGGTGGATACACCCAAAGAGGATGATGATGATGATGATGGCAAGAAGGATTTGGCTGAGGACAAGCCTGCCGAAGCACCTCCAAAGCGTCGACGTCAGCAGCGCTGCTCAAAATCGCGTCGCGAAAAAGACAGCAATACCAGCACCGAAGATAATAACACTCCGGAGAACGCCGAAAACCCAGAACCCCATGTCGAGCCAACATCCGAACAGGATGATATGGAAGACGGGCAAGTTAACCCCGATGATCCAATCAGAAATGAGGACTCGTAGGATAGTAACTACCTACCGATCTACGAAGAGGATGTGAGCCTCGGTAACGAAGACTTCATCGTGCCGGAGGAGCCCCTCGAGCAAGAGCACTTTGAGCGCAGGCTAATCGCCACTGCGAGAGGCCTGAAAAAGAAGCAGCTGCAGCTTCAAGCTCAATAGGATATACTCAATGACAGATGGACTAATGTCCTGGCAGCCGAGGAATACGGGCTCGAACGCCCAACCAAGAGTTACCCGAAGCGTAAGCTACTACCTCATGTTGACGACGAGGACCTTGAGCCAATACCGCCAAAGCATAAAACCGCCTACAAACACGACCGACCACCGCGCGGACGGGACAGACCGGCTACCCACGTCGAACACCAGCCCGCGCCACCCCGCCGTCGAGGCAGGGAGGCAGCGGCCCTGGGCTATATCGATGACTTACGCAAGGACCTCGACAGTAGAGCCGGTCTGACAAGATCAATCTATGGGTCAAGGGGGCGTGCTCCGACACGAGTGGACGGCCATCAGGCCTGGCGTGACAGGCAAAACCTCACTCGAGCCGAGAACCGCATTCGGACTTCTTCCGAACTGCGCCGCGACATCGCTCGATACAAAGGCGCCGCACACCCCTTGTGCTTCACCGATGAGGTTATGGAGCACCAGTTCCCCGAAGGATTTAAACCCGTAAACATCGAATCAAATGATGGTACGATGGATCCCGCAGTATGGATTGAAGATTTCCTTCTCCACATCCACATGGCTTGCGGTGATGACCTCCATGCCATCAAGTACCTGCCCCTAAAACTCAAGGGGCCAGCATGGCATTTGCTGAACAGCCTCCCAGAAAACTCTATCGGAAGCTGGGAAGACTTGGAGGACGCCTTTAGAGACAACTTCCAAAGTACCTATGTTCGGCCTCCAGACGCCGATGACCTTAGTCACATAGTCCAGCAGCCCGGAGAATCAACCCGGAAACTTTGGACCAGGTTATTGATTAAAAAGAATCAAATTGTGGATTGTCCGGACACCGAAGCCCTCGCGGACTTCAAACACAGCGTCCGAGGTGAGTGGCTCGCCCGACACCTCGGCCAAGAAAAGTTGAAGTCCATGGCAGCCCTTACCGCACTCATGACCCGCTTTTGCGCGGGAGAATATAGCTGGCTGGCTCGTAGAAGCAATAATACCAGCGACCCCGGCACTTCCGAAGCCAGGGATGGCAATGGCAAGCCACGACGCAATAAACACAAGCGTCAAAGCAATAACCAAGATGCCGAAGACACGACAGTTAATGCCAGATTCAGTGGCTCCATACCCGATCAACGGAAGAATCCATTCAAAGGAAACAGAGATGGTCCATCTAGTTTGGATAGAATACTCGATCGGCCTTGCCAGATTCATGGCACCCCTGACAAGCCTGCCAACCGTACCAACAGAAATTGTTGGGTCTTTAAATAGGCCGGCAAGCTCAATGCCGAACACAAGGGGAAAGGGCCGCCAGCGATGACAACGATGAAGAGCCTCGCCCATAGAACACAGGGGGACAGAAGAAATTTCCCCCGAGGTCAAAACAGTGAACATGATCTGTCACTCATATCCCCAAACGGGAGTGCAAGCGCACGTTAAGGGACATCTATGCCTTAGAGCCAGTCGCCCCAAAGTTTAATCCATGGCCAGCCTGTCCGATCACCTTCGATTGCAGGGACCATCCGACCAATATCCGTCATGGGGGTTCGGCTGCACTGGTCCTTGATCCAATCATCGACGGATTCCACCTCACGCGAGTTCTTATGGACGGCGGCGGCAGTCTCAATCTGCTTTATCAGGACACCGTCCGTAAAACCACCTTTAAAGGGGTAATACCCGGCGTAGAGGCCTGTTGCACAGGATCCATAATGCTGGAAGTCATCTTCGGATCACCGGATAACTTCCACAGCAAAGACCTGATCTTCGACATTGTCCCATTCCGAAGTGGCTATCACGCACTACTCAGACGAACTGCTTTCGCCCGTTTGAATGCAGTCCTGCACTACGCTTACCTTAAGCTTAAGATGTCTGGGCCACGTGGCGTTATAATAGTCAATGGAAACATGGAGCGCTCCCTCCGTACAGAGGAGCACACCACGGCCCTCGCGGCCGAGATGCTGGGTGGCCTCGCTAAGTCGAAGACCACACCGGCAGTCAAGCACCCGAACACTGTTAAACGAGTCCGGTCTACCTTGCAGAAGGACAGTCTAGCTCATATAGAGCTAGATTAGCAATTCGGCCTCCGCCAATGCCCCAGACTGATAGCGGCATACGTACCACGCGTGCATAACTACGCGTTAAAATTACCATGGGCAAGGACGGAGGTATACTAAACATAGGGTCCACGATACGGCTTGACCCTATCCAGACCTACATATTGCTCCAGCTTTTTCATCTTGTTTTCATTTTTTCAGGCTCTTTACAAGCCCGCGTCAATTTCTGGAGTTAACAAGGGTCCCCTCCTATTCCCCTTATACATACTTGACCATCGGTCCTTTCAAAGGATCCTACACCAAGGTGAAAAGCGGCGCAGACGTGCAGCAGAACATCCAAAGGATCTTCTAGATCATCTTTTCAAATCTAGGACCTGTATACAGCTTTTCCTTGTTCTCGGCATGTACAATAGCCGTGATGCTTATTGCATCTTTTGTAAAAATACATTTTGACGTACCAATCAGATTATAATGGAAATAGCTTCGCCCAGCCTTGTTTGGCATTGGCACTTTTTCTATTTTTCCATTTACGTTCAAGTTGGCATATACACCTTGGTACGACTTAAATCGCCAGGGGCCCTATTCAAGCCATCTACATATCTTCGACGATAGTAAGTCCGAACACATTTAGAGTATAATTTGGCGTCCCGAATACTGCATTATATGCATCGGCTTCGAATCATGACTTTGGTCAATAGTTGGGTTGCCCGGCTCCTGTGCTTGCCACCTTACGTTCCGTTTTTCGGCTAAGGTAGCAAAGGGAGAACTATTGCGATCGTGTTTCCGGCTAGCCCGGTCAAACACCTCAGTAGAGAAAGCAGAAAACTGACTGTCGTGATGCGGCGAGAGCTGGTCAGCAATTCGGTGAAATATTAAATCTCTAGTGATTTCTCTCGTATTACATGAAGGGCTGGCTGTGTTCAGTCATGCGTCTAAAGGTATCTAAGTTTGGTAGCCGCATACGCACCAGGGGCTATCTTACAACCCCATTGTAAAACTCCTACGGCTAAATGAGAGTGGTAAAGCCACATAGTCTGATTGCCTCGTTCCCCGCACTAACACCTCCTTTACGGACCAAGACGTTGGGTCAAGAGTGATTATGTGCTATCCCGGACACCCCCGTACTACCTACGTGGGGGCTAAAGCCGACGACTGGCAAAATCTTAAAGATATAAACGGCCGCACAGGAGGAGAAGTAATTCAATGATAACAGGCATAAATATATTACAAAGGCCTCGGTTTATAATACAATGTCTGGGTAGCTCGGATACAGTCGCTCGGACACAGCTACTCGAACATAATATCCTTTGAGCATTGGCCCTCTATCAAACGATCACCCTCAAGGACATCGTCGAAGTAGCGCTCCGGCTTGCGGTGAGCCTTGTCGCCGGGCGGACCTTCAACGGCAACGCTAGCAGCCTTCATCTCGGCCCAGTGCATTTTGACACAGAAAAAAGCCATCTGCACACCCTCAATGCATGCCAAGCCCTTCACCGCCTCTATTCGGGGCAAGGCATCGCCTAGTCGCTTGACCAGGCCGAAGTAGCTGCTCGGAATGGGCCCAGCGGGCCATAACCGGACTATGATGTCCTTCATGGCCAAACCAGACATCTTGTGCAGCTCCGCCAGCTGCATCATCTGATTGTTCAGCAGCGCTGGCCGCTCCGGTGCCAAATACTGCGACCGGAATAGCTTCTCCGTCGCGTTCCTGTCTTGGGCCCGGAAATATTGGGCGGCATCAGCAGCACTCCTCGGGAGATCCGCGAAAGCGTCTGGAGCACTCCACACTTGATTTAGCAAAGCATATCTTCGACCGCCGAATATACTCTGTAAAAGAAAAGGCTTACAAGCCGCTATCTGTCCGGCTTGCTTGACCTCCTCGCGAGCAGCCCGAGACTTGGACCACGCCTCCTTCGCAGCCTGAAGAGCCTTGGTGAGATCGGCCGCTTGGGCCTTGTTCCTCTCCTCCAAGGACTCACATTTGGTGGCGGCCTCCTGGAGCACTTGCTCTACTTCGGTCACCCTCGCCTCATACTTAAGGCGGGAGGCCTTTTCGGCCTCCACATCCTTAGCCGCCTTGTTTGCGGCTGCTTTGCTTAACCTCGCCTCCTCCTAGGCTTCGGCAAGGGCACTCTTGAGGGCCTCGACCTCGGTCGCGTTGCCTACAAACACTAATAGTTACGCAGGAGGTTAAAAACTCCGAGTTTGCATTATAATTTAGGCTTGTAAGGGGTCTTTTAAAAGCATACCTTGGGCCTCATCGAACGCTTGTTAATACGGTCGATCTCATCATCAGCCAGCTTCAGTTTCTGCTGGAGTTCAGAAACTTCCGTGTTCTTGGCCGAAGCTGCTAGCAGTGAAGCCTGTTCACAAAAATAGACAAGTACGTTACCTCTGGGATATTCGACCCTCTGTCCGGCCCTTTCTTCAAAAGGCCGAACAGAGTCTCAGGGGCTACTATCTATACACAGGCGTATGATTATACAGGCAAAAGTGACCATAGATATTGCATCACATACCTCAAAATCTGTTAATAGGCTAGTGAACACTTCATTCAGTCCGCTTTTGGCAGACTAAACCTTTTCAACCACCGTACCCATGAGGGCACGGTGTTCATCCACGATGGAAGCACGACGAAGTGCTTCCCTCAATGTATCCGACGCCTCCGGATGGATGGAGGTCATCGGTGGAGTCGACACTCCCCCCTCTTTCAAAGAGGGCTGCTCGCTCGGATCCAAAGCCGTGTGGGACTCCAGAGCAGTATTCGGCTGGGGATCATGCCCCCCATGTTTCCGGCCGTCGAGGCATTGCCCTCTGGTGCCGTTTCAGCGGCCCTCCTCACCTCTCCCTGGCCTGGAGAGGTCCTTTGTGATAACACCTTGGTGTCATCCGTGGCGCGTGGCGGGGAGGTTAGTGGAGGCGACTCGCTCTCCATCATGTCCGGCGACAAAGAATTCCCCGAAGACAATGACTGTTGGGGGAGATCACGGGCCGGACTGGAAAACATAGATGATATATCACCCTACAATTTATAACAACCGGATATATGTGTTATCTTTGAATACTTACGATTCGGCTGGGGGCTTCGGCCTGGGGTGCAATTCGGGGACGGCTTCAACGTCCGATTATGATTCATCCGAAAGGGAGAGTTTCCCCTTCTTGGACGCCTATGCTTCTAGGTCTGCACACGCCCCCCTCTTCTTCTCTCCCCCCTGAATGGGAGAATTGCTCTCCTCCTCGTATTCTTCATCTCCATCTCCCTCGGGGGAGGAGAGAACCTCGGTATCTTCGGACGCTATGTCCGAAGTACCTTTACGGCAGAGGCCACTTCTAGCCTCCTTGCCCTTCTTCTCCGGTGCCTGGTACGACGCCAGAACCAGCATCTTTGTCAGCAAAGGGATAGCTTCCCACAACAACCCTGATGGTTTCAGTAGGGAACGTGCCACCTTTGAGGATGAAACGATATCCGTTGCCTATTATTGCTTTAAAAAAATTTCTAGTGTCAACATAGAACAACAGGAGTGTTGGTTAAGTTTTGGAATTTTTTGGGGTTCGTCTGGACATTTTTATACATTAGCTGGGTTTTCTAGGCATTTTATGTGCATAATTCAAATTTGAAATACATGCACATGCTCCAGTGCATATAAATTGGTTGAAAAATCAAATATGTGTCCTTGGGTGCATGCTTAAGTCCCATGCAAGAAATGGGAATGAATTTCAAACACCAGCGCACTATTGATTGCCGACAAAACATTGAGATACCTGGTTTTTAAATTCTAGTAAATCCAAAACTCGTCTGAAATTCATGAAACTTGGTATGGTATCACGGAGCGGCATCAACATGCCGTGGTAAATTTTTTGACCCATTTGGGGCAGGTTTGGGTATAAGCTTCTCACAAACCAGAGCTTCTCACAACAAGCCACATGGTTTCGGTAGGGAACGTGCCACCTTTGGGGACGAAACGATATTTGTAGCCTCTTATTGCTTTCAAAAAATTTCTAGAGTCAACATAGAACAACACGAGTGTTGTGTTAAGTTTTGGAATTTTTCGGGATCGTTTGGACATTTTTATACATTAACTGGGTTTTCTAGGCATTTTATGTGCATAATTCAAATTTGAAATACATGCACATGCTCCAGTGCATATAAATTGGTTGAAAATCAAATCTGTGTCCTTTGGTGCATGCTTAGGTCCCATGCAAGAAATGGGAATGAATTTCAAACACCAGGGCACTGTTGATTGCCGGCAAAACGTTGACATACCTTGTTTTGAAATTCTAGTAATCCAAAAGTCGTCTAAAATTCATGAAACTTGGCATGCTATCATGGAGTGGCATCAACATGTCGTGGTAATTTTTTTTACACAGGCAGATTAGACCAAGTAGAAGTAATTATTCCGGGTTTGTTTGGCCTTTTTAATACATTAATTGAATTTCTGGGCATTTAATGTGCATAATTTAAAATTGAACTACAAGCACATGCTTCAGTGCACCAAAGTTGGTTGAAAAATCACATGTGTGTCCTTCGGTGAATTTCTAGGTCCCATGCAAGAAATGGGAATGAAATTCAAACATCTGGGCATTGTGGCTCGACCGGAAAGATTGAGAAACTTAGTTTTTTAATTCATGTAAATCCAAAACATGCGTGAAAATCATGAAACTTGGCATGGTGTCATGACATGGCACCAACATGCTACGGTAAATTTTTTGGCCAGATTGGTACAAGCTTTGGTATAAGTTTCTTGCAAACCGGAGCTTCTCTCAAGAAGGCTCGTGGTTCCGAGAGGGAACGTGCCACCTCCGTGTGTGAAACGACATACGTACACTGCCTTCTCCTGCCTTAATTTTTTTACATAGGCAGATTAGACCAAATAGAAGTATCGTGCTAAATTTTGGAATTATTCCGGATTCGTTTGGACTTTTTATACATTAATTGAATTTCTGGGCATTTAATGTGCATAATTAAAATTTGAACTACAAGCACATGCCCCAGTGCACCAAAGTTGGTTTAAAAATCACATGTGTCTCCTTGGGTGAATTTCTAGGTCCCATGCAAGAAATGGGAATGAAATTCAAACATCTGGGCGTCGTGGCTCGGTTGGAAAGATTGAGAAACTTGGTTTTTTAATTACTGTAAATCCAAAACACCCCTGAAAATCATGAAACTTGGCATGGTATCATGACATGGCACCAACAAGATGTGGTAATTTCTCTGTCCGATTTGTGAAGGCGCACACAGTAATAATCAACAAAGTCATTTTGGAACAAGTGCTGTCACGTTATAAATCGAAAACACAAGTATTATTGAAACCGTGGGCGTTCTACTTACTAATTACGTGCCGCCACACGTCCCCTTTTTTTATTGGCTAGGAGGTGTCGTGCGGGGTAGCTATTTGAGTACGGGTGGCGTGCAATCAGACCCCTGTGTGTGCTCATCGGGAGAAGAGCCCTTCACTACAAAAAAAATACACTTCCGTGATGATACATGTTTCTCACAGTAGGTCACGTTTTCTTTCATGCACGTACATCCATGACGATTTTATGACAGAATCAAGATAGTCATACCTGTGCTATCGTAGAAGTGTTCCATGACATTACCAAAATTATCATCACGAAAGTGTCCACTTCCATGACGATAAATCGCGCATCATAGAAGTGCTTTCGTCAAGGGTGACCGGCACGTGGCATCCACCGTAACGGGTCGCCGTTAAGCCATTGGGTCCGGTTTTGGATCCGATAACCCGTTAACAGCCCGAACCAATGGGGATTTTCTACGTGTAAAATTCTCATTGGCCGGAGGAAACACGTGTTTGCTCCTCGGTGGGCCAGACGTCATGCGTCCATTGGAGGAGACATGCCTATGATACGTTGACACGTGGCAGGGCCCAACAAAGGCCCATATAGGTTAGAAAGGACGGCCCAGTCAAAGGCCCGTAGTACTTACTCAGGTAATAGTGGGCCAGCCCAATAACAGCGTGTTTAATAAGGCCCATTTACAGCCCGAATCCATATCTGGCCCGTTAATTGTTCGCCGAATATTTGGGCTCAATTACGGCCCAGTGACTTTTGCCTGTTAGAGGCCCGATGTAGACATGGGCCCATTTCAGCCCAGTGTGTCTTTCGGCCTGGGAATGGCCCATGCTGCCCATGGGCCATATATGGTCCGACGCGACATCCGGCCCACTAACGGCCCGTGATAAAGGTGGCCATAGTTCAGCCCCACGTGACTTTGGGCCTGTTAAAGGCATGTCGTATAATTTGGCCTGTTGATTCCTGTACTAAGCTTTCGACCTCTTAAAGGCCCATGATATCAGTGGGCCAACTAAGGCCCGAGATATGTTTTGGCCTAGTAACGGCCCGTTATATAACTGGGCCAAAAAAGGCCCGGTCTACCTTTCAGCCTGCTGAAGGCCCGTCGACGACTAGTGAAAATTGAGGCCCAACATGAATTTCGGCCTACTAAAGGCCCATGGTTTCTTCTGGGCTGTAACAGACCACCGGAATATTCAGCCTGTTAATGGCCCAATGCTACATGGGCCAAACTAAGTGTTGGGTCCACAAAAGGCCCAACTAAAATTTGGGCCGAATATAGGCCGGAGTAAGTTGTGGGCCTGGCGCAAAGTGTGAAGGCCCCAATGGTCATTTGAGCCCAAGAAAGATGCAGGCCGGCCCAATTGTGGCGCGCTAAAAACCAGGCCCGTTAGAGGCGCATGTTTCGACCAGGTCGACTACATCAGATTTTTTTTCAGATAGCGAATGATGGCAGTAACTAGTAGGAATTAAGAACAAACGTACTCTATAGAATAAAGAAGTTATGGCATAGTAACTTAGAATAAACCTACACTATACAATAAAGGATTTATGGTATATTACATCCACTGGGCATCGAAGTTCGCCACCAGTGATCATAAAGCGCAACGAAGAAGCAGATTACAAAAACTGGGCACCATTGCAGCGTAACAAAATAATACTAAACCGAGACCACTTCCAAGACAATTAAAGAAAGGTTAGCCTTGCGCGGGAACTGCGGCGCAAGTTGCTGAGCAAGGCTGTGAGACCGGCCTAGCATGTCGGTCATAGCTTCCAGGTGTAGCTGTTTAGCAATGAGGTTCTCATCGGTGTTCTCCGCAATCTTTCTTAGAGATAGGATTTCAAGTCGAAGTTGAGTTGCAGAATGCCTTTCTGCTAGAACTTGGGACTGAAGAAGTCGAACTGATTTAGCCAGCGAATTATGTGAGCTTGTATGACTGCTAGTCTCAAGTAACTTGAACACTGCATCAAGACAAGACTTTGGGGTTGTCTCGCTATCTTCAAGATGTTTTGCCTTCTTTGCTGCAATATATGTTGGGTTTGTCTCACAGCCTTCAGCAGACTTGTGCATGCCATCAGGCATATCACCCTGAAACAAGCAGAGAGATGACAGGTTTTTCACGTGTATAAACAAAGATGATAACTATGCTGCCAATTCCATCCAATTTCAAATTAGAAAATAAAGAGTAAGTTCAAAATATCAATAACATAATTTGGCATTGTTCATAATGTGGGGAGCTTCACCACACTACTGGATTACCATGTCAACATACCAAGCATAGATGAAGGGTAAAGACAATCATTGTATCTATTTTGGTTAATGTGCATGGCATGTTGTTCATATCATCAGCCACATCAGTAAGATAAAACAGGAGATGACAAGGTGCAAACGTGGGCTGCTTCACCACACACTGGATTATAGATCCACAAAAACAAGCATACATAGAGGGAGTATTGAGTAATGTGCATGGTATGAATAAGGAATTTGGTTTTACAAGTAAAACTTGGAACTTACGGTTGTTGCGAACATGCATTTTAATAGAAGCAGCAAACTAAACAGCAGTAAACGATAGGGAGTATGAGCAAATTAAACAGTAGTTGAGGATAAAGGCTTTAGAAGGATTGACTTACATTAACAGTTAACACCGGCTTTATAATGCCCTTTTCCATGTCAAGGGAAGGATAACTCAAGAATTTCAGCACAGAATCTTCTTTATAAGCATTGGCTGTACTCTACATTTTGTAGAGAGTAAATATAGATATGATAATACTGGAAGGGATAGAGGATAATGAAGATAAGATGCAGATTGATGCTACATAATCAACTACCAATCCCTAGAAGTACAAGCGTTACATGACAAAATGTACTGACAAGAGCAATGGGCTACACTTCTGCACTGGCATTGTCTATGTATTCAACTTTTTGGTAAGATTAAATATAGATCTGGTATTTTTTAGTAAATGGTGGGCAAGGGAGATAATATGCAGAATGCTACACGATGAACCAATCCCTCCTATCATAATACAAGAGTGTTTTGAACACTGGTGTACTGTACAAAACATTCTTATATTATGGGACGGAGGGAGTAGCTATAAATGTAAGTACAGTGATAGACGACGTTCAGTCCTTACAAGAGGACTGCAGAGCTGATACGGATCTTATAATGTCCACCAAATGGACGATAACGAGGCTAACATGTGCAGTGATGCTACATAATCAAACAGCTATAAAAGTAAGTATGGTCATACAGGGCAAGAGGTAGTCACAAGAGCAATGTAGTGTGCAGTATAGTTGCGAGATTGTGTGGTCCATTGAGAATGAATGTTCTTCTGCTAATAGTTTTCGTACAAGTGAGACGTTAAGGCAAATGCAGAAATGTAGTTCAAATTGTGATGTGATATCATAGACAGTACCTTACGCTGCGGACGAGACCAATGTGTAACAAGATTATTCCAATCACTGTCTGATAAATGTAGCACCAGAGACTTTACAGAAATTTCGTTTAGAGGCTTGCCATCGAAGTGCGCTTGCCTCAGGTAGGAACGATACTTCATCAATGAGTGCTTGAAAACCGCA
Organism: Triticum aestivum; assembly: GCF_018294505.1. Taxonomy (NCBI): domain Eukaryota; kingdom Viridiplantae; phylum Streptophyta; class Magnoliopsida; order Poales; family Poaceae; genus Triticum; species Triticum aestivum. The sequence continues at coordinate 343,782,064 of NC_057799.1, forward strand.
ACCAACCCTTGCTCGTCTTGACAATCCAGTTTGGTTCTCGCCTATTTAAATGAATGAAATCTTGTGTCTTCTGTCAGCAGAAACATATGCAGTAATTACCATGAATAACATTAGTACATTACTTACGCGTAAGTTGCGGAGGAAGTGTGGAAATTGTTCTGTGTCTGCGGTATAATCTTTCCATGAAGGAAAGATGCGCACAAAGTTTCTGACAACAATATAAGCTTCATCTTCTAAACTGGGAAGAAATGGAACAGGTGTCCTATTTGCTGCAATTGGGGCTCTCTCTGGTTCAAAAAGGGATTTGGCAACTGGATTTGGTGTACTCTTTGCTGGAATGGGGGTTTGCGTTGTAGAGCTGGTGCTATGTCAACTCGCATCATCATACTGTTTGCTGCAGTTGGGGTCTGCTGAGTTGGGGCATCAGAAATGACTAGTGTAGTAGGGCTAGAGTCTGCTAGAGTTGGGGTGTTTTGTGGGTCAGGTGATATTGCAACTATACCTAATGGGCTATTTGATTTATCAGGTGTCACTACCTTTTCCAAATACTTTGCTCGTGCTCCTCCGCGATCAGCAATCGCCCTCTTCCTTTTGAACGTCTGAACACAAGAATAGCATTTGAATGGATAAATATGGTATGATGACAGATGGAATATGTACTGAAAATGGATAGGCAGGGCGTATTCACATACATGATGTGTAAACTAAGCTAATGGCAGTGCAACAAAGTAGAAGCAATGCAAAGCATCAGTTGCAAGATATGTGCGACCAATATAACCTTGGAAAGTTAGAGCAAGCACCTTGATGGGTGAATAAGATAGGGCATCTGCCTCTGACTCCTCCACTAGGGAGCTACATTGACTTAGGTCTCCCTCTAGCTCAGAATCATTGTTAGGATCATATTCTCAGCATGAATCTATAGGTGGAGAGCGTTCGCATTGCATTGCATCCAAACTTGATTTCAGTCCCTTAATGCCAAGTTTGACAGCTATGGCATTATTCTACTTTGTTCTTTTCATGCGTACAAGCTCATAATCATTATGATGCTGTTCCGAATCTGAGATTCATGAAAACATAAAAAGTAGTCAGATTATCTATGGAATGCATTGCGGATTCAACTCGAAGAGTGTCTCCCTATAAACCCCTGCATGTGCAAAGTTCACCCCCCAACCGTGCTGACCAGACCACACACAGAAATACAAACCTCTTATGTCTCTATAACAGGCAGACACACATTTCAAAACTGAAGTAGGAACATTAGAATCATATCAAATTCGTATTTGAACAAATAAACTAAGGAATTATCAGTGGCATAATGTCTAGCTTCAAGGGTGGAGTGCTGGTAGTGCGATACAAAGCAAGTAGGCAGATTGTATTACATGTAAAAGATCGTAATCTATGTAAAAGCTAGAAACGACACTTTCTTTCTATACAATGCAGTGTTCGTTGCCCACACATGATGGAAGAGATCACACAGAGAAATACTATTCACTCATGTCTACGGTTCCAGTATTTTGAAACAGGGTGGTCCACCCTAAAAGAATATTGACAACAAATATGACAAGGCAAGCATAGATGTAGTGAATCAATCATTTACTTGTGAGCTTACTAGGACAAGTATGCAGAATTGTAACTGCAGTAAGAGACCGTCCAAAATCTGAATCAAGAAGTTTGTCTAGCACTTATTGTTTGCAACTAATCGACGTGAATAATTGGATATCATATCGAATGAGTAAGAAAGACAAGTAAAATTGTCAACAAACGTGGCATGCAGTAGTAATCTGGGTCAATGTCACTATGACCAACAATCCAAAATGACTAGTGTCTGTTCCTAGGGCCGGGATTTTGAAACCCTGTGAACTTTACAGGTACTAAACATTACTGAAATACATCTGAACCATTATGTGTAGGTAGCACTCAACACACAACAAACCCTAATGATAGTCCTACCTAATGAGTAATGAATCAATTAGAAAATGGGTGATGAGGAGTGGCTGCTGAGTGTTGAGGACGTATCTGAGGATAAATTGGGTTGGCTTAGTGGGTGCTGCATGCCTGAGCCCTGAACGGACTGGGAAGGTAGGCACGATAGCGCGCCCGGGCAGCGGTGACGCTGTTGGGCGAGCGGCTCCTGACCTCCTGTTAGTACGGCGTCACTGATACGTCTCCAACGTATCTATAATTTTTATTGTTCCATGCTATTTTATTATCAATCTTGGATGTTTTATAATTATTTTATATCATTTTTTGGTACTAACTATTTACATAGTGCCAAGTGCCAGTTGCTGTTTTTTACATCACAGGAAATCAATATCAAATAGAGTCCAAATGCCACGAAACTCCATGATGACTTTTTATGGGCCAGAATGAAGGAAATGGGCCCTGATTGCACCTAGGGGGTGCCCCGAGGGGGTACAACCCACCAGGGCGTGCCAGGAGGCCCAGGCGCGCCCTGGTGGGTTATGCCCACCTCGGGTGCCCCACAGACCGCCTCTTTGCTATATAAATACCACAATATTCCAAAAACCCGAGAACAAGCGTCGAAATATTCATTCCAGCCGCCGCAGAGTCCAGAACCACCAGATCCAATCTAGACACCATCATGGAGGGGTTCACCACTTCCATTGGTACCTCTCCGTGAGTAGTTCTTTGTAGACCTTCGGGTCCGTAGTTAGTAGCTAGATGGCTTTCTCTCTCTCGCTGAATTCTCAATACAATGGCCTCTTGGAGATCCATATGATGGAACTCTTTTGCGTATGTTTGTTGGGATCTGATGAACTTCGAGTTTATGATCAGTCATATCTTTTTATATGCATGAAAGTTATTTGAGTTTCTTTGATCTCTTATATGCATGATCTCTTATAGCCTCGTATTTCTTCTCCGATATTTGGGTTTTGTTTGGCCAACTTGATCTATTTATCTTGCAATGGGAAGAGGTGCCCGGTAGTGGGTTCGATCTTACGGTGCTCGATCCCAGTGACAGAAAGGGAAACAACACGTATGTATCGTTGCTACTAAGGATAAAAAGACGAGATCTATATCTACCGCCATATAGATAAACGGATCTTGTCTACATCATGTCATCGTTCTTATTGCATTACTCCATTTTCCATGAACTTAATACACTAGATGCATGTTGGATAGCGGTCGATGTGTGGAGTAATAGTAGTAGATGCAGGGTGAGGCCACCAAATTACTTGATAATATCATGGAAAATTATTCACAATGGCATACCGAAAGAGCTCCTACTAGTAAAAAAGTTAATTCGGTTAAAGAAATTTCTTCTTTGAGTGATAAAGTTGATGCTCTTATGAAATTGGTTGCTAGTAAAAGTGCTCCTATTGATTTTAATGATATGCCTTTGTCTACTTTGATTGAGCAAAATAGTGATGCATTGATGTGAATTTTATTTCTCGCAATAATTTCAACAACAATACTTATAGAGGTAATTTTAATCCTAGGCCTTTTCCTAGTAATTCCTCTAATAATTATGGTAATTCCTATGGAAATCAATCTTATAATAATAATAGGAACACCTCTGATCTTGAGAATTATATTAAAGAATTTATCAACACACAAAAAGTTTTCAACACTTCCATAGAAGAAAAGTTGAATAAGATTGATGATTTGTCTAGAAGTGTTGATAGAATTGCTCATGATGTGGAAAATCTCAAGATGAAAATTTGTGTGCCTAAAATAGATAAATCAATTAAATCTCTTTATGTTTCTATGGATGAAAGTAAAAAAAATTGCTATGCTTAGAGCTAAAAGAGAATTTTTAGAGAAAGCTTTTTCTAGTGATTATTCTTGCAAAAGTGATGAAGATCTTAAAATGATTGGTGTTTCTTCTATTGATTCCTTGTTTAGTAAAGTTAAGAATGATGAAAAAGGGACTGGATACGAGTCAACTTTAGGTAGAAGGCGTCCCAATATTTCAGAGGGTGAAAATCTTGTTGAGAAAATTGATGAAAGTGGGTTTGGAGAGGTCAAAACTTTAACTAGTGATGTGCCCACTCTTTTGGATTGCAAAGAATTTAATTATGATAGTTTCTCTTTGATTGATTGTATTTCTTTGTTACAATCCATCATAAATTCACCCCATGCTTATGAACAAAATAAAGCTTTTACTAAACATATTGTTGATGCCATGATAAATTCACCCCATGCTTATGAACAAAAATTGGAATTGGAAGTTTCAATTCCTAGAAAATTGCATGATGAATGGGAACCTACTATCAAAGTCAAGATTAAAAATTATGAGTGTTTTGCTTTGTGTTACTTGGGTGCTAGTGTTTCTACAATTCCGAAATCTTTATGTGATGTGCTTGGTCTTACTAATCTTGAAGAATGTTCTTTGAATTTGCACTTGGCAGATTCTACTATTAAAAAGCATATGGGAAGAATTAATGATGTTCTTATTCTTGCAAATAGGAATTATGTGCCCGTAGATTTTATTGTTCTTGATATTGATTGCAATCTGTCTTGTCCAATTATTCTTGGTAGACCATTTTTACGCACTATCGGTGCCATGATTGATATGAAAGAAGGCAATATTAAGTTACAATTTCCTTTGAGGAAGGGCATGGAACACTTCCCTAGAACTATAATTAAGCCACCTTATGAATCAATCATGAGGGCATCTTATGGATCTCGAACCAAAGATGACAAAACTTAGATCCTTGCTTTATGCCTAGCTAAGGGCGTAAAACTATAGCGCTTGTTGGGAGGCCAACCAATGAATAAATTTTATTTTTGCTTTTTGCTCTCTGTTCTTGAGTGTTTACACAATTATGTTACTGTTATGATTGTGTTTTTTATGTTTTAATTAGTGTTTCTGCCAAGTAGAACCAATAGGATCTTCTTGGGTGATAGTTGTTTGATCTTGCTGAAAAAGACAGAAACTTTGTGCTCACGAAAATAATTTTTAATATTCAACAGAAAGTGATAAAATGTTAATTCTTTTTGCAGAAGATCAATATACAAATTATCCAGGTTGTCCTAGTTTTTCAGAATTTTTGGAGTTCCATAAGTTTTCGAACAAATCAGATTTCTACAGACTGTTCTGTTTTGACGGATTCTATTTTCTTTGTGTTGTGTGCTTATTTTGATGGCTCTATGGTTTTCTTTGATGAGTTTTTGCCATAGAAAAGTTGGAATTCAGTAGATATAATACAAAAACAAAATAAGAATTGGTTTGATACAACACTTATAGTAGTGATTTATTTTTCTTACACTAACGGATCTCACGAAGGTTTTGTTGAGTTTTGTGTGATTGAAGTTTTCAAGTTTTGGGTTATCTTACGATGGATGAAGGAAGGATGTAAGAGCCTAAGCTTGGGGATGCCCTGGCATCCCAAGATATTATCCAAGAATGAGCAACCAACTAAGCTTGGGGATGCCCCCAAGTGGCATCCCCGCTTTCTTCCAACAACTATCGGTATTTTACTCGAGGCTATATTTTTATTTGTCACATGATATGTGTTTTGCTTGGAGCATCTTGTATGATATGAGTCTTTGCTTGTTTTATTTTGAGAGAGCCAAAAGTATATCATGACTTGTTAGAATTGCTCTCTTGCTTCACTTAGTTTTATTTGAGAGTTAGTAAAATTTTAAAGAAATTCTCTCTTGCTTCACTTAAATTATTTTGAGAGAAAGAAAATTTGTTATGCTCATGATCTTCACTTATATTTGTTTGAGCTTATGAAAAGCAACACATGAAAATTAGTCCCAAAGTGATAGATATCCAAGAAGGATAAAGAAAAAGAAAATGTCATGAAGATCATTGGACAAAATAAACTTGATTCTTAGTAATAGTTTTGAGATATGATGATGTGATACGTGAGTTATGTTGATGAGTAATTGTGCTCTAGTAAGAATATTGGTGTTAAGGTTTGTGATTCCCTATGCATGCACGAAAGTCAATAATCATGCAATGAAAATTATATCATACTTATGGTGCATTATTCGGTGTTAATTATGCTTAATGCTTGCTTATGAGAGTATTCGTTTCTTGGTTGGTCGCTTCCCAATCTTTTGCTAGCCTTCATTTTGCACTAACTATGACCTCTACTTGTGCATCCAAAATTCTTTAAACCAGTTTTGCCACATGAGTCCACTATATCTACCTATATGCGATATTCTTTTGCCGTTCTAAGCAAATTTGCATGTGCCATCTCTAATTTTCAAAATAAACTTCTCTTTTGCGTGTTTGTTTCGCTCGCGGAACGGTAACGGGTGGAGAATATTTTCCATGCTAGATGTGGTATTCTCAAGATGAATCTTTATTCACTTGTCATTGCACGAGAGTAAGGCAAAGGTCTTAGGGATGCCCAGTCCCGAAATCCAGAAAAAATTGAGTTTACTTTATGTTGTCAAATAATAAATTCCTTGGAAAATGTTGGTATGGAGGGCACCCGTGGATACGGCTAGCCATGGAAAGTGAAAGAATGGTGGAAAAGGAATAAACTTTATTTTCTGTTTGGGAACCGCCTATGGCATATCTAGCATGGAAAGTGTTGGGAACTCTAAGTCGTTTTTGTTGGTGGGATGGATACACCTCCCAAAATGTTTTTATCTCTAACTTTTCGCTTCGAGCTCTGGCACCTCTACAAATCCCTACTTCCCTCTGCGAAGGGCCTTTTTTGCTTTATGCAATTTTTATTTTGAAATTTGCACCTACATCTTCTCTCATAAAAAGCACCAACTAGGAGGCAATATGATCATGCTCAAGTTTTGGGTGTAGTTAATATTCGAGTGTGTTTCATGAATGGATCAATGTTTGAGCATGATGGGCTAGGGATAACTTATTTTAGCGTTGATATTTTGAAAGACATGGTTGCTTGTTGATATGCTTGAGTATCTAAATTATTATGCCAAAACTAGACTATTGCTTTGAATCACATAAAAGTCCAAATGTCCATGCTATAAAGAAAAGAATATGTTATGACTTGATGAACAACACTCCACATCAAAAATTCTATTTTTATCACTTACCTACTCGAGGACGAGTAGGAGTTAAGCTTGGGGATGCTGATACGTCTCCAACGTATCTATAATTTTTGATTGTTCCATGCTGTTTTACTATCAATCTTGGATGTTTTATAATCATTTTATATTCTTTTGTATAATTTTTTGGTACTAACCTATTGACATAGTGCCAAGTGCCAATTGCTGTTTTTTCCATGTTTTTTATATCGCGGGAAATCAATATCAAACAGAGTCCAAATGCCACGAAACTCCACGATGATTTTTTATGGGCCAGAAGGAAGGCAATGGGCCCTAGTTGCACCTGGGGGGTGCCCCGAGGGGGGCACAACCCACCAGGGCGCGCCAGGAGGCCCAGGCACACCCTGGTGGGTTGTGCCCACCTAGGGTGCCCCCCGGACCGCCTCTTTGCTCTATAAATACCACAATATTCCAGAAACCCTAGAACAAGCGTCGAAATATTCATCCAGCCGTCACAGAGTCCAGAACCACTAGATCTAATCTAGACACCATCACGGAGGGGTTCACCACTTCCATTGGTGCCTCTCCGATGATGCGTGAGTAGTTCTTTGTAGACCTTCAGGTCTGTAGTTAGTAGCTAGATTGCTTTCTCTCTCTCTCACTGAATTCTCAATACAATGGTCTCTTGGAGATCCATATGATGTAACTCTTTTGCGGTGTGTTTGTTGGGATCTGATGAACTTTGAGTTTATGATCAGTCATATCTTTTTATATCCATGTAAGTTATTTGAGTTTCTTTGATCTCTTATAGCCTCGTATTTCTTCTCCGATATTTGGGTTTTGTTTAGCCAACTTGATCTATTTATCTTGCAATGGGAAGAGGTGCCCGGTAGTGGGTTTGATCTTACGGTGCTCGATCCCAGTGACAGAACGGGAAACGACATGTATGTATCGTTGCTAGTAAGGATAAAAGTACGAGATCTATATCTACCGCCATATAGATAAACGGATCTTGTCTACATCATGTCACCGTTCTTATTGCATTACTCTGTTTTTCCATGAACTTAATACACTAGATGCATACTGGATAGCGGTCGATGTGTGGAGTAATAGTAGTAGATGCAGGGAGGTGTCGGTCTACTAATCTTGGACGTGATGCCTATGTAATAATCATTGCCTGGATATCGTCATAATTATTTGAAGTTCTATCAATTGCCCAACAGTAATTTGTTTAACCACCGTTTGCTATTTTTCTCGAGAGAAGCCACTAGTGAAACCGACGGCCCCCGGGTCTTCTTTCTCATATATTTGCCTTGCGATCTACTTCTCCTTTGCATTTTTATTCAGATCTATTAAACCAAAAATACAAAAATACTTTGCTGCACTTTATTTTGCGATCTATTACTTCAATCTATTACAACTTTCTCCCGTCATCTTGCCAATTTCTGGCGCCGTTACCCGAAAGGGATTGACAACCCCTTTAACACGTCGGGTTGCGAGGTGTTGTTATTTGTGTGCAGGTGATGTTTATGTTGTGTTGCTTGGTTCTCCTACTAGTTCAATATCTTGGTTTCATAACTGAGGGAAATACTCTACCGTCGTTGTGCTACGTCATCCCTCCCTCTCCAGGGAAATACCGACGTAGTTCCATCTACCATCAGTCTCCTCCTAGAGTCATGCCGTCCGGGGACGGCAAGTCAACGGCGAGGCAGGCGGCTGGGGGCGAGTAGAGATCGGAATCGCGCAGCAGAACAGAGGGGAATCGGGGCCTAGGCCGATCCAAAATCCCAGGGTGGGCCGCGACCCACCATGGGCACCCTTTAGAGATACACACCCGAGCGGCGAACATGCATTTTCAAAACTAAATTAGGAACATTTAGCTGACCAATTAAACGACTCTATTTTAATAATATCAGATTCGTGTTTGAACAACTAAGCTTGTTTAGCTTGATGGGTGGAGTAGTGCTATTATGACACGAAGCACGTATGCTGATCGTATAGTGATCATAAAAGGGGGGAACCCTAAGCATTTTTTAAGCAAAAGAGGGTTTCCCCTCCGATTTCTATTAAAGAAACCACCACGGAACCAACATGATCAAGTAAACCCTAAGCATGATCAATTAACCCTAGTATGACTGTGCCATGGCAGATTTAAAGCTGCAAACCCGGGAAATGCTATTTAGCATCCATTGTTTGCTTCGAACTAAGAACTAAATTCTAAGAGCTGAAAAGAAAGTAGAGTAACCAAGTTACGATCTATTTTCTGGATGAGATCAAAAAGTTGTGAAGATATGAAGTACCACCTCTCTTGCGGCACCGTGTAGGCTGCAGCGCCGTGTAGGCATCGGGGGTGCGATGGCTGTCGGTGGCGTTGAAGCAGATATGTGATGGTAGACGGGTGCATCGGGGGATAAGTCCCGTTGCGGTGGAAGAGAAGGTCGTGTGAGCGGCCCCGACAAAGACGACGACAGCGCCGATGAAGCGAGAGGACGCGATGCAAGGCTCTTGGTCCATCGCCGTGGATGAGAAACGTCCATCTAGCAGTGGACGACGCGGTCTTGGTAGGCGCTCCGGCATGGTGGAGGACGGTGGCGATGGATGGTGTGGAGGACGGCGGCGATGGATGGGGTGGCGGACGGAGGAGGCTGGTGTGGGGATGGTGTTCTAGCGTGGACGGTGTATGAATGGGAAATGGAGGAAGAGTTACGGGGAACCATGTGTTTTGGGACGCGCCTGTCTGAAATATGGGAAAGTTATGAACTTAGCCCACGTTTAAAATTTGGACGTCTCGTCGGTTGGGGATAGGACGGTAATCTCGCATCTCGCAAATATTTGCCCAGAGCGATTTCAGGCTAGGAGAGGGTGTTTTGGCACCCACGGTGTATGAACGGGGCTGACAGGTAGGGCGGTTGTGTCACGTCTGAGTGAAGTTACAAACCTGGCCCTATTGAAAATATTTGCCTACATCGATTTCGGTCGAGTCGAGTTTGTTCTGCCGCCCACCGTGTATGAATGGGGAAATGGAGGGAGAAACAGAGGTCTTTCGGACGAGCTTGAATCAAATGTGTTTTGCCACCCATGTTTGGTGCCCACCGTGTTGGAATGGGCTTAGAGGCGGTCGTGTCACGTCTAATTGAAGTTACTAACCTACCTCTATAGAGAGTAGTGGAAATCGGGCCGATGGATTGTCCGTGTAAGGGGTAGACAGTAATTTCCATCTCCCAAACACTTGGCTTCGGGCAGCTGACGTGGGAGTGGACATTTTGCCGCTTCTTTTGAATTTTGGGACAATAAGCATCCATGTTTACCCTGGCAACTAAATTCGAATCCATTTTGTATTCCTATACGAATCTTTACAAATCATTCTATGTGTTTTTATATATCTTCAAAAGCACGACAAAGATGTATTCCACTGTCATATATGAATATGATTTACAAATGTCGATACTCGAATTCAAAAGCTAGAATCCAGTTGAAGGTGAATTCGAATATTTGGAACACTTTATGTCCAACTCAAATGTCACACGCAGCATAATGTGTACTCCCATTTTGATATGTACACAAGCGATGTATCAAGATTCAAATAGCGAGTCAATCAACCAATAATGTACAAAACTAACAGACATATAAATACTTATAGAGTATATGGATCAATAATATCAACTAACATACATAAGCCAGGCCGCTGCACCTTTTTTTGCTAGATGAGCATCCTTTTTTTAGCGAAGCTAGTACAACATCTTGGCCCTTTCTGATGCGTGCCACTTATGGTCCATCTATACTACTATTATTGATGAATGCACATTCAGCCCGATTGGCATATTTCTAGGTCTGGCACAACAATGAAAATGAAATGTCTCTGAGTCTTATCAATCAATACAGACTTGTGCTCAAATAAAATGACAAACCAAAAACAAAAAACAATTATTACATGATCTCTAAAACAAATGGTTTGATCGATTACATGAACAAAGAACACAAAGGTTATTCAACGATGGAACGAACATTTCACCTATGATTTACCAAGTGGAAATTTAGTTTCCTTTTTTCCTTCAAGACCTTAACAATGCGGTCTGTCTCGGCTTGCTTCGTTTTGAAATCCACCAAATATTTAATGGTTGTCTTGAGTACTACTTGTGATTGTGCTGTTTGCTTCCTCAACATGTCAACTTCATCTCTAAGTGCAGAAGCAGAATCTCTTTCTACCACTAGTTTAGCCTCTAGAGCATCAGCAGTTGGCAATTCATGATGCACGATTGGGCCGGTGCCACTAATGTGGGATGATACAACGTCCATGGGGACCTCGCTCTTTGATCTTGGGCTAACCTGTTTTGCCATTAAAGTTCTGATTGGATTCCGAAAAGTTGAAGTTAGCAAAACATCTCAGCTGGGAGTTATAACAGCAAACTAGTTAAACAAATAAGGAAATAAAGAGTTTCAATTGGATGCTGAAAAGTAGTTATTAACATCATTGTAACCGGTTGTTGCAGCAGCAAAGCAGTTAAACAAACAAGTTTTGCAAAAGGTACCTGTTGTGGCATTGGAGTTTCTCTTGGATCCTGAAAAGTTGAGTAGCCAGTAACGTGATTAGAGAAACCGGTTGCACCAGCAAAGCAGTTAAACAAACATGTTTTGCAAAAGGAACCTGTTGTGGCATTGAAGTTTCTCTTGGATCCTAAAAAGTTGAGTAGTCAGTAACTTGATTAGAGCAACAAGTTACAGCAGCAAACCTGTTACACAAATATATTTTTGAAAATGTACCTGCTATGCAATTGGACTTCCAATTGGATCCTGAAAAATTGAAGTTGGTAAGATGATTACAGCAACAAGTTACAGCAGCAAACCAGGTAACACAAAGAAGTTTCTGAAAACGTACCTGTTGTGCCAACGGAGTTTCAGTTGGATCCTGCGAACTTGAATGTTAGCAGTCAATAAATAAAGTTTGCAAGAGGCATAAGAAACTAACATCAAACTAGTAAAATTAATCAGTTTTGGCAACGTATTTAATTACACATGAACTAGTAAAACTAACAAGTTCTTGGCAACGTATTAAAGTAACAAGTCGGTACCGTTTACCGGCAACACAGACATCTGTAAATTTCTTTGATGTAAGCAAAATGATTCCAACACATATATAAGTTAAAAAGACGGTGTCCCTCATATAAACCTGACAGTTGTCTATCTATGAACATGCGAACATTACTAGTGCTACAAGTGATAAGAGTAAACCATTTAAACAAACAGGGTATCAGAACGTAAATTACACGTGAATTCTGCTGCACCCTAGAAGTACATATGACCAGCTATCTACGTGCTTAAGTAGATATTTAAGTTCAGGCAAACAGGTAATTCTTAACAGTAAGTATCAAACACATAGATAGGCGCAGTCTATAATAGGATTAACAGGCTATGGCATTATGTAATCAGTAGCAAACTAAATTAAGCCAAGCAAGGTAATTGAACAATTTTGCAATAAGTGGCTAACTAAAATTCCGAGAAGCAGGTAACTGAACTTATGTTGGCTCTTTGTATAGGCACACTGCAACTTCTTTTTCGCTTACAAGGTTCTAAGAAGGAGTCCATGGCATCAATTGCTTGGATACGCAGTCCCAATAGTTCTTTCTTCCCACACTGCATTGGTAAGTCGAATGGTTAATCTGGTAAGATGGTGCGTCCTTGATATGTTATATGAGGACGTGTAGTCAGACTAGTTGTAGCCACACACATCACACTGGCTTTTACTGTATATTTCATGCAATTACATTTGGCATATCGAGATCTAAGCAATCTACAATAGGATGAAAAGGCTGGCGTCCTTCACATTATTGGCGAACTCAGTTCATAGAAACAAGCAATTCAACCATTCTATGGGTAAATCAAAAGTGCCACTGGAATATTTTTCACTACCCCAATCATACACGCAAAAGGGGCGACGCCACCGTAGGGGCTGGTATGGGCGGCCGCCTTGAGTGGCTGGAAAGTGTGCACCTATTTTGAGTCGTCTAGGTTGGCCCAGGCTTGTTTTGTTCGTCCCAACGCACGAGTAGGCAATGTAAAAAATGAAGAAAAATGTTTCAATTTGGATGGGCCAATAACGTAACTGCAAGGTGATATGTCTCCAACGTATCTACAATTTTTTATTGTTCCATGCTGTTTTATTATCAATCTTCGATGTTTTATAATCATTTTATAGTCATTTTATATCATTTTTTGGTACTAACCTATTGACATAGTGCCAAGTGCCAGTTTTTGTTTTTTCCATGTATTTTACATCGCAGGAAATCAATATCAAATGGAGTCAAAATGCCACGAAACTCCACGGTGATTTTTTATGGGCCAGAAGGAAGGCAATGGGCCCTGGTTGCACCTGGGGGTGTCCCGAGGGGGGCACAACCCACCAGGGCGCGCCAGGAGGCCCAGGCGCGCCCTAGTGGGTTGTGCCCACCTCGGGTGCCCCCGGACCGCCTCTTTGCTCTATAAATACCACAATATTCCAGAAACCCTAAAAACCTCGACGAAATATTCATCCAGCCGCCGCAGAGTCCAGAACCACCAGATCCAAAATAGACACCATCTCGGATGGGGTTCACCACCTCCATTGGTGCCTCTCCGATGATGCGTGAGTAGTTCTTTGTAGATCTTCGGGTCCGTAGTTAGTAGCTAGATGGCTTTCTCTCTCTCTCTCGCTGAATTCTCAATACAATGGTCTCTTCGAGATCCATATGATGTAACTCTTTTGCGGTGTGTTTTTTGGGATCTGATGAACTTCGAGTTTATGATCATTCATATCTTTTTATATCCATGAAAGTTATTTGAGTTTCTTTGATCTCTTATATGCATGATCTCTTATAGCCTCGTATTTCTTCTCCGATATTTGGGTTTTCTTTGGCCAACTTGATCTATTTATCTTTCAATGGGAAGAGGTGCCCGGTAGTGGGTTCGATCTTACGGTGCTCGATCCTAGTGACAGAAAGGGAAACGACACGTATGTATCTTTGCTACTAAGGATAAAAAGACGAGATCTATATCTACCGCCATATAGATAAACGGTTCTTGTCTACATCATGTCATCGTTCTTATTGCATTACTCCGTTTTCCATAAACTTAATACACTAGATACATGCTGGATAGCGGTCGATGTGTGGAGTAATAGTAGTAGATGCAGGCAGGAGTCAGTCTACTGATCTTGGACGTGGTGCCTATGTAATGATCATTGCCTAGATATCGTCATAATTATTTGAAGTTCTATCAATTGCCCAACAGTAATTTGTTTACCCACCGTTTGCTATTTTTCTCGAGAGAAGCCACTAGTGAAACCTACGGCCCCCGGGTCTTCTTTGTCATATATTTGCCTTGCGATCTACTTTTCCTTTCATTTTTATTCAGATCTATTAAACCAAAAAAATACAAAAATACCTTGCTGCGTTTTATCTTTATTTATTTTATTTGGCGTTCGATCTATCAATCTACAACAATTTACCTCACGTTCGCTTGCCTATCTTGAGGCGCCGTACCCCGAAAGGGATTGACAACCCCATTTAACTCGTCGGGCTGCGAGGTGTTGTTTTTTGTGTGCAGGTGTTGTTTGGTTCTCCTATTGGTTTGATACCTTGGTTTCATAACTGAGGGAAATACCTACTGTCACTGTGCTACATCATCCCTCCCTCTCCAGGGAAATACCGACGTAGTTCCAGCTGCCATCAAGGAGAATTTCTGGCGCAGTTGCCTGGGAGGATCTTCAACATAACCAAGTTCCTAATCACAAATCTCATCTCCTCGCAATTTACATTATTTGCCATTTGCCTCTCGTTTTCCTCTCCCCCACTTCACAAAAATTTGCTGTTTTATTCGCCTCTCTTTTTCACCGATCTCTTGTCTCTAGTCCCGATGGCTAGCGTCCCCACTCCTCCTTTGTCACCAGATTTTGAAGTTCTTTACTTTAAGCAAAGACAAGGAGAAAATTTGAAAGATGCCTGGTATAGGCTTATGGAATCGTATCGTGTTTCCAATCTAAAGGGAGATGCTAAGGTTTTGCTTCGTAATTTTTACATAGGATTAGCTTTGCATCATAGACAACTTCTTGATTTTGCCGCTAAAGGAAATTTTATTGAGCTTGATGCAAACGCTGCCTATGAAATTTTGGAAGGAATTTTGGGAATTCCTCCTCACAAGAAGGGGTTTTCCTTTACCCCTGAGGGAGTTCAAATGTTGGACAAACTTGGTGATTTGCATAAACATATGGTTGAAATACAGAAATATAATGAACCCCTCAAGCATCTCCATGGCAGTATCAATCGCATGAATACCTTGATTACTCTTTGCAACAAGCGATTGGATATTTTGGATCTTAAGATGGTTTCTTCTCCGGAGAATTTAGGGAAGAGTAAAGAGCCTCTCGGGTTTGAGAAAATCCTTACAAAAGTTGCCAAAACTTCAGAAGACAAAACTTAGATCCTTGCTTTATGCCTAGCTAAAGGCGTAAAACTATAGCGCTTGTTGGAGGCAACCTAATGAATAAAATTTATTTTTGCTTTTTGCTTTCTGTTCTTGAGTGTTAGCACAATTATGCTACTGTTATGATTGTGTTTTTTGTGTTTTAGTTAGTGTTTCTGCCAAGTAGAACCAATAGGATCTTCTTGGGTGATAGTTGTTTGATCTTGCTGAAAAAGACAGAAACTTTGTGCTTACGAAAACAATTGTTAAAATTCACCAGAACGTGATAAAATGCTAATTATTTTTGCAGAAGATCAATATAAAAATTATCCAGGTTGTTCTTGTTTTTCAGAATTTTTGGAGTTCCAGAAGTATTCCAACAAATCAGATTACTACAGACTGTTCTGTTTCGGTAGATTCTGTTTTCTTTGTGTTGTGTGCTTATTTTGATGGCTCTATGGTTTTCTTTGATGAGTTTTTGCCATAGAAAAGTTGGAATACAGTAGTTATAATACAAAAACAAAATATGAATTGGTTTGATACAACACTTATAGTAGTGGTTTATTTTTCTTACACTAACGGATCTCACAAATATTTTGTTGAGTTTTGTGTGATTCAAGTTTTCAAGTTTTGGGTTATCTTACGATGGATGAAGGAAGAATGTAATCATCATTGCCTGGATATCGTCATAAATATTTGAAGTTCTATCAATTGCCCAACAGTAATTTGTTTACCCACCGTTTGCTATTTTTCTCGAGAGAAGCGACTAGTGAAACCTACGGCCCCCGTGTCTTCTTTCTCACATATTTGCCTTGCGATCTACTTTTCCTTTGCATTTTTATTCCGATCTATTAAACCAAAAAAATACAAAAATACATTGCTGCGTTTTATCTTTATTTATTTTATTTGGCGTTCGATCTATCAATCTACTACAATTTACCTCACGTCCGCTTGCCTATCTTGAGGCGCCGTACCCCAAAAGGGATTGACAACCCCTTTAAATCATCGGGTTGCGAGGTGTTGTTGTTTGTGTGCAGGTGCTGTTTACGTTGTGTTGCTTGGTTCTCCTACTGGTTCGATACCTTGGTTTCATAACTGAGGGAAATACCTATCGTCGCTGTGCTACATCATCCCTCCCTCTCCGGGGAAATACCGACGTAGTTCCAGCTGCCATCGCAAGGCAGTCCCTATAGCAGGCTCGCAGCCCAAATGAGTGCCTCCCATATCGATCGACAGCAGGAAAAATCCCAATTCATTCTCTCGAGCCTCCAGTCTGGTTCGCTCCTAACCTAGCCGCCGCTAGACATACCAACACAACAGTTCCTCGCGCCCTCGTCGGAGGGCGGTCGCTGGGCTTCAAGCGAATGGAAGGACAAGAAGATGAAGATCCAACCCTGGGTGTAGCCTGCGTGGGAGGCAGCGGTGGCAGCACGGGGATAGCATCGAGCTTGCGCAAATAGACAGTCGCAGCTTGCAAGAGCAGCATGTGCAACAAGCAGGTACATCACATCCCTGATTATATCTAATTCAAATGTTCAATTTCTGGCCAATAGTTAAACCCGACGGTGTTGTAAAACTGCTTGTATGTAGGGAATCTATGAGAAAATGAAACCAATTTCTGCTTATTTTATAACTCCCCCAATCAATACTGAACTGACTGAATCTGATGTATCTAATCAAGTTTCCAGTGCACACATACAAGCTCATGTTGTTCTTGAGCCTGAAGTCTCTAATGAACAGACTGCTAATGAAGGATTTGATGCAAACATTTTACATGCTCCTGGTGATGAACATATAGTGTCTAATGAGGGATCTAATGCAAGCATTTTGCAAGCTCCCATTGAAGGATTTAGTGTCTAATGATGATCTGCTATGTTGAGAGAGACATAGAGATTTGCACGCATTGATGACAAGCAAATTATAGTACATTTCCATGGCTTGAGGAAACGTCTAGGCCATCTACCAAAAAGTCCCGTATCATGACAACGTAGCATAAATAATTTTCTAATCTGTTGTTTGAAACTATTGGCATACTTGTGCAGGATAGATATATTGATATGCAGTTTGTGCACTGGTTATTGGTGCAATTACACTTTGATATTTTCAGCCAGAGAACGAATAATTCAAGCAGGTACATACCATGTTAGTAGTCCTTGTACACCATGTTGCATTTTGTGTTTTTTGGTGCTTGCATCATTTAGTGTTTTATAATCTGAACTACTTTGGATCATTAGCTGGTTTTCAAAGTGCATGTAGCTTCACATTTCTCAAGTTATGTTGATTTCTGGAGTGCAAGTGCCTTCGTATTTTTTAAGTTAAATGTTCACCCCTGGTTACTTGAATTCATAGATCCACCACTGCACACAAATCATACACGGAGGCCAGTACGAATTAAATGAAATGCAGGGACTTACGCTAGCTCATTGTACAGGCTCACTGCAGCTCTACTTACACTTGGGATGTTTCATGTACAAGTCCATGTTACCACTTGCTTGGATGTGCAGGCCTTGTACTCCTTGCATCCCCCTCTACATTTTTGACACGGCGAATGGTTGATCAAATAAGAGGAATCGACCTTGCTGTTGTACCGGAGGACAAATACTTCCAAGGTTATACGGGTGTGCAGGATGTGTACCAGATCCCGTAGCGCCGTCATGCTTCGCTAAAGAATGGTTTTGCTTGTTTCAGATGATATCTCCAGAAGAAACAAGAGTTAAAGTCAGAGTTGCGTAGGCGTGTAAGCTAAGAGAGCAGTGAAAGGATATCCAAACATCGTCGGAACATTGCACAAGGGAGTGATGTGTGGATACCTAGTTCGGGGTGGCGTTTGGGCATGCTCGCCTAGCTAGAGTGCGGGTCACTTCAGAGCCGTCGAGGGTGATGCGCTGGCGTTGGCTGGCCACACACGAATGCAGACCTTGAGTGGCAGCGGAGCGCTACGATGCAGTGGACGAGACCGTTGGTGAAGCCCCAACGGCCTCGGGGGCGGAGGTGCGACGATGTGCTCGGTGAAGTAGCCCCGTGAGGTGGGATACGGCGTCGCTGAAGCGCACTGATGCGGTGGAAGTTGGTGTCTGTGAGGCACGTCGGTTGCAGCGGCCGACCTTGTCGGTGGACCACCCGGTGCAGTAGGCGAGGGCATAGATGAGGAAGCTCCGATGCGGTGGTGAAGCGCGACCATCGTCTTCGTCGTCGTCGTCCCGCATAGAGGTGGGGAAAGAGACGGGACGAGGGGCGCTTCAAACTTTGTTTGGGTTGGCGGCGAATTAGGGATTTGCGCAATCTGGGTGCGGAAGGGGACGGTGGAGAAGGGAGATTTTGCAGGGCTAGATTTGGGGCCACCAGATATTTCAATCCGAAACATGGAAGCGCGAACTTATTTTGTCGTCGTTCTCTTTTTTTGGGGAAGGGGGGAGGAAGGGAGGGGGTGGGTGGCTGGGTGCTAAGCGTCTGTACGACACACGCGACCACCACGACACGACCCTGGTCTGCCTGGTGCGCCTACATTTGAGAATGCAAACGAATCTTCTTTCATTTGCAAAGGAATCTGTATGTATTACCATGCCCGTGTTTTCCTTGCAAATAATTAGTCATTCGAAACGAGATACTATAAATTAATTAATGAGGAGTTATTTAAAAAAAATCGAAACTTTATCCACGGTATCAACGCTAACGTGGATTAGAGTGTGTGTCACATAATTATTTATTTGAATTAGAGTGTGTGTCTAGCAATCTCCAATTCTAACGTGGATTTCGCATTTCACGGTATCCACGCTACTTTTTTAATACAAATTCATATGTATATGATGAACACCATGGTAGTGAGAAAACTTTGGATGGATTCAAACATATGACCTACAAAATAGCACAACAATCGAGTCAATGTCAACTTTTCCAAACCTAATTTGGCACGAATTCGAAATAATTACCCATATGCATGGTCGGTCCTCAGTTCAAATCTTATAATGTACACGGAATTGAAACATCGATATTAAGTCTCATACTGTCTACATTCAAATGTTGTTTTTAGCCCCACCCCCACCCCCCTCAGCACACACGCTACATACTTCCTATATCGGTCAATCTTCCTCTCCTAACCACCTTAGGAAGCTATCGGTTTCCGACACACGTTCATTCTTTCTCTCATGTTTCGATCTCTAACTCTCTCAACTGCACAACTCTCTCAAATGCATTGCCTATCTAGCCCCCAACCTCTTGTGCGCCCGCACGCACGTTGTCTATCTAGGTCACTACCCTCGAGACTGTCTCACTCTTTCTTCCACACGGCGGGCCACACTCGCTCAATCTTGCTCTCTTTATCTGAGTCTCGATTAACCTCGTTTTCTTTCACACACAAATGATATATCTCCCTGTTCGGGCATCGATCGTCACACTCTATACTCTCTCATTCAGATTGTCTATCTAGGTCAGTCCATCCAAGCCGCCTCCACTCTTTCGACCTCATGG
Source organism: Triticum aestivum (assembly GCF_018294505.1). Classification (NCBI taxonomy): domain Eukaryota; kingdom Viridiplantae; phylum Streptophyta; class Magnoliopsida; order Poales; family Poaceae; genus Triticum; species Triticum aestivum. The sequence continues at coordinate 343,801,909 of NC_057799.1, forward strand.
CGGGCTACGCTCGCTCAATCTCTCTCTCTCTCTCTCTCTCGCTCTCGCTCTCGCTCTCTCTCTCTCTCTCCCTCTCTCTCCAACTCTATCTCTTTGTATGTCTTGATTGACCTCGCTCTTTCTCGGACACAAACGATATATCTCCATGTTTGAGCCCAATTTGATATATTCATATTGTATACTCTCTCATGCACATTGTCTATCTAGGTCACTCTCTCCAACCTGTCTCACTCTTTTGATTGCATGACGACCCACACTCGGTCAATCTCTCTCCCTTTATATATGTAATCGATTGACCTTGCTTCCTCCAACGCACAAAATATATCTACATGTATGTGACTGGATCATCTCTCAAGCTCTATCTCACAGCGCTCACCCTTCCCAAAAGCTCAATCCGGCAATATCTCTCCAGAGCATATATATCTTTTCAATGAATGTCGGACCACACTCACTTTGTCTCTCTATCTATATGTCTCTAGATTGACCTCACTTTCTCACACAATATCTTCCACACATTGAAGCTACCTCTCCATCCCTCGCAAAGCCAGAGCTATTTACATTGCGAGGGGGACTCCAACCTTGGATTAATTTGTGTAGGCATTTATTCCGGTGGGTTTAGATTATATCTTCATAGCATTCGGCCCACAACTACTCCGAACACCATTGCAACCCCCGCGCCTCCCCCAATTGATTTCTCTCTGGCTCGGTCATCGCTCTCTCGCACGTCATTTCTCGCCTTCAATGTCACACCCTGGTATTATTGCAAAAAACTCTGTTGTTCTCTTTAATTATTACAAATAAGCTACAAAACTACACACCGATAGTTCACCTGGAATGGAACAAATTTTGACCCACAAATTAAAGTGCTACAAACTACACACCGAGGGTCCACCTGTCATGAAACAAATTTGGACCCATGTACAAATTTAAAAATAAAGGACGAGGATCTAACATGCGACCAGGGCCTTCAAGCCGCACGTCAATAGGCAACATACGTAGAACAGCAATGTTTGTTGTACCCCCCCTTTGTTCATATAATGTTTTTATATTACCACAGCCTATTTAATGGATAACATGTAACATTATTTTTAGTACATTAGTGGGACCGGCTCGTTAGCACGTACTATTCGCCTTCACTTACTGGTGGGTTCCATGTGTGTTCTCTCTCTCCTCCCCTTCTGCGTTTAGACGCATGGGCAAACACGAAGAACTCGCGGGTGATGTTGCCGTTGACCATATCTGGACGCGTTCACAAGTTACGGCACCAGTTTGAGGTACTAGTAGTACTAGTCAATGTGTACGTGCAATGCACATTAATTTGGAAGTATATTAAGTGCATGCGGATATTAAGTAGGATATTATTTGCGTGTTATTATGTGATTAGCACTATTTTTGGCATGAAATTAACTGCACGCTCAACGTGTTGACCGCTCGACATTGAAGCAGTCTAGGTCGTTGGGAGAAGGAATACATGTGGCTTGATGATGTTTTATATTTAATTTGATACGGCTCTAGCAGAACATTCAATCGATCAAACCATAGATTTCATTCAGTCTAACTCCGAATTTACATTCATACGACGATCGATCTAAAATAAACGGAAATGATAAACGTTCGGATTTTAAGCATGGCAATCCGAACAATTTTCATGGCAAATTTAGACTACGCGGTGGCGGTGGGGGCGTCTTGCGGTGGGAAGCGGCTCCTCTGGCGTGCTCTGTGTGTCGTCAGGCCACTGACCGACGGCGAAGGCGGCGTCTTTGTGACACCCAAAATTTTATTTGGCTTTTTCAAAAAAAATATTTGACTTGAGGGAGGTGATTTAAATTTTCTTCTAAAGAACTCTCCCTCTCAAAATATCTTCTTTTGTGACAAGTGTTTTTGTTTTGGGATTCACCCAAGACTTGATTTTTGGTCTTGGAAGTTTTCCTTTTTATTTGGACTCAAAACCAAAATGCCTTTCACATGGGAGATTTTCCTTTTGAAAATTCCTTTAAATAAATCCTATGGCTTTTGGAATGTTTCTCTCCACTTTCAAAAAAATCCCTCTTGCCATGACCCAAGTGCAAATCCTCTCCCATAAGCCTTTCCTCATCTTTGGATCATGATGTGCTTCAGATCTAGCAAGTTGAACCTCTCCATATAAATATTTCCATTTATTTCTTATCAAAAACAATTTCTGCCTCCTATTCTAGCTCTTGAAGATTTACAAAGGAGCTACCCTTTCTGTTTTGATTTTTGCCCCCAAACCAATTTCCCTAGCTAGTCCTTTGAACCCTCAACCAAGATCCATGAAGATCCACTAGTCTTCAGTTCAAAATTTTCAAACTACACCTGTTGCAAGTTTGGACCAGATTTGCAAAATTTGATGAAATTCATTCAAATCCTTCTCCTAAAAATCTGAGAAAAATCAGGCAGCCTCTGGGTGCATTGAGAGGTCACCTCACCAAGTCCCAGCTCCAGGAAAAATTTTCTTCTTGCTAAATCATTTCATCGAACACCTACTGGACACTGTATCTATAATGTTCAGTCAAGTTCAGTTAACAGTGTCTGAAACTACTGTCGTTTCTTCAGTGTCCGTTGTCGATCTCGCCAGTGCCCCGGCGTCGCCGTGCTTCCTGTCCCCTCCCCCTTGTCCTCTGCACCGCACGAGCGCCTGGAAGGTTGCGGGCGTCGGCGACGAGCAGGAGGAGGTGCGCCGCCCCGTGACTGACGCCAGCGGCGGCTTTGCAGCCGCCAGAGAGAGGCGCAGCGCAGATGGCGCCGTCCAGCGCCGCCCAAGCCACCGGAGGTCGCCGCGTGGTCTTCCACTCCCCCGTGCGCGCTGCCACCCTCGTCGTGAACCGCTGGGCGCGGAGCGCGCTCTCTGCCGCCGTCGTGCCCGTACGGCCACCCCGCCGTGGACCGGCGCCATTACGCCAAGACCGACCGGGATTAGCGGGGGAACGGCACCAGTACACCTCACTGATGCTGCCTGGCCACTCAAACTCCTTACCAAGCCACTGCCTCGCCGTAATTGCTCGCCGGAGCGATCCCGTTCACGGCCACCCCCTCGAGCCGCCTATAAATAGAGGCCCCGAGCTCCACCTCGAACCCACACCACCTCTGCACACCTCCAACGCCCCGCCTAGCCACTGGGAGAGCCCTGAGGGAGCCTTCTTCCTCAACTCCGGCCGCCGCGACCCGCCACGGGATCCAGCTCGATTCACTCCCGTGCGTGCATCCCTAACCCCTGGCTCTTGCCAGTAGCTCTCTAGTGCATCCACTCTTCTGACCCGCGCTTCAATTCGGAGTTTGCAGCACTCACCAGAGTTCCCCACCATCGCCCGAGCCGCCGTCCGCCGGAGAAAGTGTCGCCGTCGACGTGGTGCTCTCCGACGACCATGTCCACCACCCACCAACGCGGAAGGACACGCTGAACCTCTTGGTACACTCCGATCTCCCTGACTCGCCGTGGTTCAACGCCGGCGACCACCGCAGCCTTCGGGCGCAGGCGAGGATTTGAACCTGACATGTGGGACCCCCACGTCAGCCTCTCTTCTTTCTCTCCCCGAAACGTTTTCTGTTGGCGACTTCGGGCAAGTACGTTTTCTCTGTGGGCTGGCGCGTTTCTATTCGAACCGTTTTCTGTTTTCTCAGTTAAGTCCCTGGTTCTTTTCTGTTTCATCACAGATTAGTCCCTGGACAAAAACCCTTATAACTTTTTAATAAAAAGTGATTTTTGAGTGATTCGTTTTCTGACAGTCTTATATTTTTGTCTAGTTTTTTATAGGATTTATTTGGAAAAATTTTGAGACAACTTTTATGCACGCGTTGGTTTTCACGTTAGTATGCATTTTCGCTATACCGTAGGTTCCGGAAGAGGTGACGGAGCCGCGAACTTCGCCGAGCTAGACTCCGACTTCTCCGAACCAGGCAAGCATGTTTGAACCTTTGATATGATAGGTGTTTTGCATGTTTGCTTGAAAGGTTGTGCATGGCATATGAGCATCGGTGAGTATCTCGTTGCATGTAAGGCAACTACCCGTGTGTTCCGAAGTTACTATGATCTCTTATGAGAGATGGCCTAGTCATGTGGTGACATGAAGGGCAGTAAGGTGGTACTGTTGTAGCATGCCAGCCTTACGTCATCCGATAATTCCGACGTTAACGTGGACGGAGTCACGTTATCGTTCTTTCCCCTTCCGTGCTACCACATGTCTTCTGCCAGAATACGGTTTAGTAAGTTGGTAACCTCTTTCCGTGTACACACCAATTAGAGGGGCCGGGATGAGGGTTCCATGGCCCTGGATTAAAGCCAGTCATCCGGTCAAGGGGCATGGGTGTTTCCGGTTGGGACCGAGAGGGGGGCACCCCTTAGAGCGCGCGAATAGAAATTTGATCCCATGCTACGCGAGGTTGTAGCCTCCCCGTCTCAAGGTTTTTCTTGAACGTTGCCGAGGGTGATTCCTGGCTTCGGAATGGTTAATGGGTGTGTACTGGTTAGATGTGTTTCTTCCAAAACACCGTAAACGGAACTAGTCCCCGTGACTACTGAAATCCGTTGGCTGTGGTTAAAGTACAAACTCTGCAGAGTCAAATCCTTCTGAGTCATCGTATCCATGGTCAAGGACCGTGATCAGTGAACCCATATCTATGTCAAGTCCTCGTGGTATTATCCTCGGTAAACAAAGTTGAGTGGTAAACTTGGTTAAACATTATTCCTGTGGATGGACTAACCCTGTTGTTTACTTCATACCTGATTATGCCCTTGAAATGTTTTAAATTCTTGACTTGCTGAGATATCAAGTTATGTAATATAAGCCCTTTCTGTGATGTCTCTCAGACGTCCGACTGTGGCATGTTTGTCTTTTACTTTCAATATAAGCAATTTATGTGATGTTGCTCAGACGTCCGACTGTGGCATGTTTGTCTTTTAATTTCAATATAAGCCCTTTATGTGATGTCACTCAGACGTCCGACTGTGGCATGTTTGTCTTTTACTTTCAATATAAGCCCTTTATGTGATGTCGCTCAGACATTCGACTGTGGCATGTTTGTCTTTTACTTTCAATATAAGCCCTTTATGCGATGTTGCTCACACGTCCGACTGTGGCACGCACTGTCATTTATTTTCTATTATAAGCCCTTTATGTGGTGTCGCCTTGACGCCCGACTGCGGCATTGTTATTCTTGCATTTTCCTCTCGAGGAGTCATTCAGACAGTCGCTTGGCCCTCAATATTTATTTTGGGATTTCGGGAGGACTACCGCCTGATTCCTCTTTTATTTCCCATGCAATATTATCTCTATGTCTGAATGCACTTGTTAACCTGTCCATATGCATCATGTGTACATTTGCTATATCTTAAGTCCGAACTGTCTTGCGAGTACTTTCATAGTACTCACCTGGCTTGTTGATTTGGCCAGATGTTGACGAAGGCGATCTCTTGGGTGAAGAGTTTGATAGTGAGTCCGACGCCTAGAGGAATCCCGGTCAGTGCCGTGCGATCCTGGATATTGGTCACTTGTATTATATACGCTTCCGCCACCCGCAATAAGTCTCCTCGAGCCTCACTCCGACGCTCCAAGAGTTTTTAGTTTTCAGGAGTCATATCACCCACATCGCGGTGATATTTCCACCACCACTTCTATCGCGAGTTAGTAGTTATGCCACCCTAACCGCCATTATGTTTTAATGGCGTGCATGTAATAAATTGTTGGGCAGTCTCCGCTCAACCTTGTATTATATTCAGTACTCCTGGTATTTTCTTCTGTGACCAAGATATTGTCTACCAGTGAAAAGAAATTCTTCTTTACTGGTCCGTAAAAGGGATTGGTCTCTAAATAAATATTTTTATTGAAAAACCGGTCGTGACAAGCTTGGTACCAGAGCCAGGCTGACTGTAGGAAGCCACTAGGTGCGATCGCTAATCGGTTATCAGCGTCCTTTGTGCTTTTTCAGCATTTTGCAAATGTAGCTAATTTCTGTTGGTCATCATAAATTTATGACATGACTACTCAGAATTTTTGCCTACTTTTGTAGATGGCTGGCAGTAACTGCGAGACTCGGGTGTTCACTAACGTGCCCGAGGGGTTTGTCAAACTCCTCGTCTCCATCACCAAACTCGCGATCGGGCCAGCGACTCGTCCGGAGTTCACGCTTTATCAGCACAAGCTCAGCGACGACGTGTCTATGCACCAGGCCGTGGTGCAATTCAAGGGAGGACGTTCTGCATCTCGCCACTTCCGTTTTGTGGGAAGGGCCATGCATACGGAGAGGCATGCCATGCAGATGGCTGCCCGTGAGGCAATAGCTCGCCTTCGGGACATTCTTCCTATGATGAAGACTCGTCGCTACCGCTACCTCCCATGCCATGTTCCATACACTTGTCACTATGCATTCGCCTGCCATCGGGGAGAGCGAGATGAAGCCATCGAGATGGTTGTTGAGTACCTCAAGGCTCTGGAGGAATCTTTCGACAACCTCGTGGATGATCTTGTGGCTGCCCGCATGGACTTAGTTCGGGGCGGTCCTGCCAGCAGGAAGGAGCTTCTCCACACGGCACCGCCTCTGACATTCATCTCGTCTTCAGCCTCTTATGCACCGGCCATTTTGGCCACTGCTCGCCGTCTGCCTACCACTGAGGAGTTCGACCGAGTCATCGCTCCTACTCCAGTCAGAGCTGCACTGCCTGCCGCACCCGCACTGCCGCCCGTCTCTCCCGCGCCATCACCGCAGCGCAGTGCTACGCGCCAGGAGCCTGCTAGAGAGGAGGTCGAGGTTGAATCTCCTGCACCGCTGAGTCTTGCCCTCGGCAAGGGAAAGGACATCGTCACCATCTCCGACTAAGAGCGCCGAGTAGTCGCGCGTTATGTCTGCTTGTATGATGTGTTTTATCTGTACGTTAGTTTGTAGTAGTGTGTTCTCTGCTTTCTGGAGGAGTGTGCTAGTCTAAATAACATGTCGGGAATGTGTACGCACATCCTGAGTGCTGTATCATGTGTTTGCTTTTCGCGTGTAAGATTTGTGCTAAGCGGTCCTTCTCCATGCGAAATCGTTTATGCTTTCTTGAAAAATCTTGGGGTCTTTTAAATTTTTGCCTTTGCAAGATTTTCCTTGTGCCACACAGTTCTTCTCATGAATTTTGCAAAATAATACCCCAGACTGGAAAAATGTCTCGTCCGTGGACTCGTTCCATGCCCAATCAGCCAGAAGAAGTTTATGGAACACAGACTAGCAAAACTTCACTCAGGGACAGTCCAGTCAACAGGACAGCGAAGCAGCCCTGTCTCAAGTATGCCGTCTCTTCGAACAAAGCCAGCAACAGCACCAAGAGATGATGAATCACGTCATCAATATGGGAAATCACCGTGAGCCCTATCAACCACACTCCAAGTTGTCTGAGTTACAGAAGACTCGCCCTCCAACATTTGCTCACACTGATAGGCCACTTGAAGCTGATGATTGGCTTCGTGACATCAAGAGAAAGCTGATTATTGCTCAGTGTTCAGATCATGAGAAGGTGCTTTATGCACCTCACTACCTCACTGGAGCAGCTGCAACATGGTGGGAAAACTTCCTACACATGCATCCCAGTGAACACAACATCACCTGGGAAGAGTTCAAGGAAGGTTTTCGTGGGGCACACATCCCCAGGAGCATCATAAAAATTAAGAAGAGAGAATTTGATGACCTCAAGCAAAGAGGCATGTCAGTGACAGAATACAACGGTCAGTTTACCCAGCTATCTCGTTATGCCTACAACGAGCACATGACGGAGAACAAGAGGATGGAAAAATTCTTGGACGGTCTGGCACCGGCACTAAGATGCCAACTGGTTGTACACACTTTCCCGGATTTTAAAACTCTGGTTGACAAGGCCATTACCTTGGAGAATGAGCGCCGTAGTCTGGAAGACATCCGTAAGCAAAAGAGGGATAAGACGACCCTTGCTCGCAACAACCGAAGCAAGACTGATGCTCAGAGGACTGAAGCAAGGAGATCCACGACTACTGATCTAAGGCCAACCAAACAGTTTCATTCCAGGGACAAGGACTTCACGTACCGTCCAGGGGTCACATACTATGCTTGTGGTGAAGAAGGGCACTATGCTAAACAGTGCCCAAAACTAAGGAACTCGGCCCCCAAGCCGAACAATGGTGGGAATAATCCAGCCCCAAAGCACAACAATTTCAATCCCAACAACAACCACAGGAAGGGTCATCTGAACCATGTGACCAGAGAAGAAGCGCAGAATGCCCCAGACATCATGCTCGGTACGTTCCCTGTCAACACAGTACCTGCCACGGTTTTGTTTGATTCTGGAGCTTCCCATTCGTTCGTTTCGAAGAGTTTTGTTTTGCAACATGGTTTTTCGATGCTTCCCTTGGAAAAAATCTATGATCATCAAGTCCCCCGGAAATAAGCAGATCGCTCAGAGTTACTGCCAAGGAGTGATCATAGAGTTCGAAGGACTACAGTTTCAAGCTAATCTTATCGTGTTGGAAAACAAAGGACTGGATGTCATTTTAGGGATGGACTGGTTAACCACCAACAAAGGATTTATTGATTGTTTCAATCGAACCGTGATCCTCACTCATCATCACGGCAAGACAATAAAGGTTACAACTAAAGAAAGACCACGGTCACAGCAACCAAAATTGAACAAAGTGGACATTTCAGAACTGAGAAAAGTTCCAGTGGTGTGTGAGTTTCCTGACGTATTTCCTGAAGAACTACCAGGCATGCCACCAGACCGAGAGATAGAATTCAGCATTGAACTAGCACCTGGCACCGCTCCCATCTATAAGAAACCTTATAGAATGGCACCCTCAGAATTGGTAGAATTGAAGAAACAGATAAAGGAATTACTGGACAAAGGTTTTATTCGAGCCAGTTCCTCACCTTGGGGTTCGCCAGTATTATTCACCAAGAAAAAGGATGGGACACTGAGGCTGTGTATAGACTATCGAGCTCTCAATATGGTCACCATCAAAAACAAATATCCGATGCCACGGATAAATGATTTGTTTGACCAGCTCGCACAAGCCAAGGTGTTCTCAAAAATTGATTTGAGATCGGGGTATCATCAATTGAAAGTACGGACAAAAGATATCCCTAAGACATCATTTACCTCCAGATACGGATTATATGAGTTCACAGTGATGCCTTTTGGACTAACGAACGCCCCCGCATATTTCGTCCACCTCATGAACAAAGTGTTTATGAAATTCATGGACAAATTTGTTGTAGTGTTCATTGACGATATTCTGGTATATTCAAGAACACCAGAAGAGCATGCTGAGCATCTCAGAATTGTTTTGGGAGAATTAAGGAAACATCAGTTGTACGCCAAATTTAGCAAGTGTGAATTTTGGCTAAGGCAAGTTGGTTTCCTAGGCCATATATTAAACCAAGAAGGCGTGTCCGTAGACCTAGAAAAAGTCAAAGCCATACTTGACTGGAAACCACCCGCCAACGTGACAGATGTGCGGAGTTTCCTAGGAATGGCCGGATATTACAGAAGATTTATTGAAGGATTCTCCACTGTGTCGAAACCAATGACCCAGTTGCTCAAGAAAGACAAGAAGTTTGTATGGACGGAAGCATGCGAGAAAAGCTTCCCAGAACTCAAGAAGAAACTAACAACCACACCGGTCTTAACTGTGCCAGACATACACAAGAGTTTTGAAGTATATTGTGACGCGTCCCGAAAGGGTCTCGGATGTGTGCTGATGCAGGATGGCAAAGTTGTCACGTATGCCTCTAGGCAACTGCGGAAACATGAGGAAAATTATCCAACTCATGACTTGGAGCTAGCAGCGGTCATCCATGCACTCAAGGAGTGGAGGCACTTTCTGTTGGGAAATCGTTGTGAAATATATACGGACCATAAGAGCCTTAAATATATTTTCACACAGCCAGAGCTAAATTTACGCCAACGACGCTGGTTGGAACTGGTCAAGGACTATGATGTCGACATTCACTACCATCCAGGGAAAGCAAATGTAGTGGCTGATGCCCTTAGTCGGAACCCCAGCCCGGACAACGACAGTCCACAAAACTTGAGGCCTGAGTTTCAGCAAGAGTTCGCTAGACTCAACATGGTGTTAGTCTCTGAGGGCACCATGTCAAATCTGGAGATACAACCCACCCTAGTGGAACAAATTAAGAAGGCTCAGTAGGGACATCCCAGCATCGAAGGTATAAAGAAGAAAATGAACCTTGGTAAGGCTTCAGAGTTCGTCACAGACAGTGAAGGAATATTATGGTACGGAGACAGACTTTGCGTACCTAACACTGAGGAACTCAAGCAACAAATCCTAACCGAAAGCCACACCGCTCCATACTCGATCCACCCTAGAGGAACCAAAATGTACAAAGACATTCAGGAAAGATTTTGGTGGCACGGTATGAAAAGGGATATAGCCGCATTTATTGCTTGTTGCGATTCATGTCAGCGCATCAAGGCCGAGCATCAAAAGCCAGCAGGGCTACTCCAGCCAAACACGATACCGGAATGGAAATGGGATGAAATAGGAATGGACTTCATCGTCGGACTACCTCGATCACAACGCGGTAATGATGCCATATGGGTCATCACAGATAGGCTAACCAAGGTAGCCCATTTCATCCCCGTGAAGACAACGTACTCCACACAAAGGCTAGACAAGCTTTATCTCTCCCGTATAGTCTGTCTGGATGGAGTCCCAAAGACTATAATATCCGACTGAGGCACTCAATTTGTCTCTAAATTCTGGGATCACTTACAACAAGCTCTGGGCATGCAACTAGCTTTCAGTATAGCGTACCACCCTCAGACTCATGGACAAACGGAACGTGTGAACCAAATCCTAGAGGACATGCTGAGAGCCTGTGTGCTCACCGATGGATCCAGTTGGGAAGAAAGTTTGCCATACGCCGAGTTTGCTTACAACAACAGTTACCAAGCCAGCTTACAAATGGCACCCTTTGAAGCATTGTACGGACGGAGGTGTCGTACCCCACTGAATTGGTCAGAGACAGGTGACAGTCGTATCTTCGGCCCAGACATGCTCAAGGAGGCCGAGGAGAAAGTTAAACAGATCAGGGACAGACTCAAGACAGCACAAAGCCGACAGAAGAGCTATTACGAACAAAAACATCGTGAGGTCAGCTTTGAACCCGGTGATTTCGTATATCTCCGAGTGTCTCCTATGAGGGGTCTGCAACGGTTCAAAATTAAGGGGAAGCTAGCCCCAAGGTTTATTGGACCATTCTGTATAGTTGCACAAAGAGGCACAGTAGCCTACAAACTAGACCTACCCAATGAGCTGTCAGACGTCCATGACGTATTCCACGTCACACAATTGAGAAAATGTGTAAGTAACCCGGAGAAGCATGTATCCCATGAAGTCATTGATGTGAAACCAGACCTCAACTACAGAGAGCGGCCAGTAAAGATTGTGGAAGAGTCTGAAAGGAGGACCCGTCAGAAAACGACAAATTTTTTCAAAGTTCAGTGGAGCAACCACACTGAGGATGAAGCTACATGGGAAAGGGAAGATTTTCTCCAGGCAGAGTATCCATATCTATTTGAGGATCAGCCGAAATCTCGAGGACGAGATTTTTCCTAAGGGGGTAGGTGTTGTGACACCCAAAATTTTATTTGGCTTTTTCAAAAAAATTATTTGACTTGAGGGAGGTGATTTAAATTTTCTTCTAAAGAACTCTCCCTCTCAAAATATCTTCTTTTGTGACAAGTGTTTTTGTTTTGGGATTCACCCAAGACTTGATTTTTGGTCTTGGAAGTTTTCCTTTTTATTTGGACTCAAAACCAAAATGCCTTTCACTTGGGAGATTTTCCTTTTGAAAATTCATTAAATAAATCCTATGGCTTTTGGAATGTTTCTCTCCACTTTAAAAAAAATCCCTCTTGCCATGACCCAAGTGCAAATCCTCTCCCATAAGCCTTTCCTCATCTTTGGATCATGATGTGCTTCAGATCCAGCAAGTTGAACCTCTCCATATAAATATTTCCATTTATTTCTTATCAAAAACAATTTCTGCCTCCTATTCTAGCTCTTGAAGATTTACAAAGGAGCTACCCTTTCTGTTTTGATTTTTGCCCCCAAACCAATTTCCCTAGCTAGTCCTTTGAACCCTCAACCAAGATCCATGAAGATCCACTGGTCTTCAGTTCAAATTTTTCAAACTACACCTGCTGCAAGTTTGGACCAGATTTGCCAAATTTGATGAAATTCATTCAAATCCTTCTCCTAAAAATCTGATAAAAATCAGGCAGCCTCTGGGTGCATTAAGAGGTCACCTCACCAAGTCCCAGCTCCAGGAAAAAATTTCTTCTTGCCAAATCATTTCATCAAACACCTACTGGACACTGTCTCTATAATGTTCAGTCAAGTTCAGTTAACAGTGTCTGAAACTACTGTCGTTTCTTCAGTGTCCGTTGTCGATCTCGCCAGTGCCCCGGCGTCGCCGTGCTTCCTGTCCCCTCCCCCTTGTCCTCTGCACCGCACGAGCGCCTGGAAGGTTGCGGGCGTCGGCGACGAGCAGGAGGAGGTGCGCCGCCCCGTGACCGACGCCAGCAGCGGCTTTGCGGCCGCCAGAGAGAGGCGCAGCGCAGACGGCGCCGTCCAGCGCCGCCCAAGCCACCGGAGGTCGCCGCGTGGCCTTCCACTCCCCCGTGCGCGATGCCACCCTCGTCGTGAACCGCTGGGCGCGGAGCGCGCTCTCTGCCGCCGTCGTGCCCGTACGGCCACCCCGCCATGGACCGGCGCCATTACGCCAAGACCGACCGGGATTAGCGGGGGAACGGCACCAGTACACCTCACTGATGCTGCCTGGCCACTCAAACTCCTTACCAAGCCACTGCCTCGCCGTAATTGCTCGCTGGAGCGATCCCGTTCACGGCCACCCCCTCGAGCCGCCTATAAATAGAGGCCCCGAGCTCCACCTCGAACCCACACCACCTCTGCACACCTCCAACGCCCCGCCTAGCCACTGGGAGAGCCCCGAGGGAGCCTTCTTCCTCAACTCCGGCCGCCGCGACCGACCACGGGATCCAGCTCAATTCACTCCCGTGCGTGCATCCCTAACCCCCAGCTCTTGCCAGTAGCTCTCTAGTGCATCCACTCTTCTGACCCGCGCTTCAATTCGGAGTTTGCAGCACTCACTGGAGTTCCCCACCATCGCCCGAGCCGCCGTCCGCCGGAGAAAGTGTCGCCGTCGACGTGGTGCTCTCCGACGACCAAGTCCACCACCCACCGATGCGGAAGGACACGCTGAACCTCTTGGTACACTCCGATCTCCCTGACTCGCCGTGGTTCGACGCCGGCGACCACCGCAGCCTTCGGGCGCCGGCGAGGATTTGAACCTGACATGTGGGACCCCCACGTCAGCCTCTCTTCTTTCTCTCCCCGAAGCATTTTCTGTTGGCGCCTTCGGGCAAGTACGTTTTCTCTGTGGGCTGGCGCGTTTCTATTCGAACCGTTTTCTGTTTTCTTAGTTAAGTCCCTGGTTCTTTTCTGTTTCATCACAGATTAGTCCCTGGACAAAAACCCTTATAACTTTTTAATAAAAAAGTGATTTTTGAGTGATTCGTTTTCTGACAGTCTTATATTTTTGTCTAGTTTTTTATAGGATTTATTTGGAAAAATTTTGAGACAACTTTTATGCACGCGTTGGTTTTCACGTTAGTATGCATTTTCGCTATACCGTAGGTTCCGGAAGAAGTGACGGAGCCGCGAACTTCGCCGAGCTAGACTCCGACTTCTCCGAACCAGGAAAGCATGTTTGAACCTTTGATATGATAGGTGTTTTGCATGTTTGCTTGAAAGGTTGTGCATGGCATATGAGCATCGGTGAGTATCTCGTTGCATGTAAGGCAACTACCCGTGTGTTCCGAAGTTACTATGATCTCTGATGAGAGATGGCCCAGTCATGTGGTGACATGAAGGGCAGTAAGGTGGTACTGTTGTAGCATGCCAGCCTTACGTCATCCGATTAATTCCGACGTTAACGTGGACGGAGTCACGTTATCGTTCTTTCCCCTTCCATGCTACCACATGTCTTCTGCCAGAATACGGTTTAGTAAGTTGGTAACCTCTTTTCGTGTACACACCAATTAGAGGGGCCGGGATGAGGGTTGCATGGCCCTGGATTAAAGCCATTCATCCAGTCAGGGGGCATGGGTGTTTCCGGTTGGGACCGAGAGGGGGGCACCCCTTAGAGCGCGCGAATAGAAATTTGATCCCGTGCTACGCGAGCTTGTAGCCTCCCCGTCTCAAGGTTTTTCTTGAACGTTGCCGAGGGTGATTCCTGGCTTCGGAATGTTGAATGGGTGTGTACTGGTTAGATGTGTTTCTTCCAAAACACCGTAAACGGAACTAGTCCCCGTGACTACTGAAATCCGTTGGTTGTGGTTAAAGTACAAACTCTGCAGAGTCAAATCCTTCCGAGTCATCGTATCCATGGTCAAGGACCGTGATCAGTGAACCCATATCTATGTCAAGTCCTCATGGTATTATCCCCGGTAAACAAAGTTGAGTGGTAAACTTGGTTAAACATTATTCCTATGGATGGACTAACCCTGTTGTTTACTTCATACCTGATTATGCCCTTGAAATGTTTTAAATTCTTGACTTGTTGAGATATCAAGTTATGTAATATAAGCCCTTTCTGTGATGTCGCTCAGACGTCCGACTGTGGCATGTTTGTATTTTACTTTCAATATAAGCCCTTTATGTGATGTCGCTCAGACGTCCGACTGTGGCATGTTTGTCTTTTACTTTCAATATAAGCCCTTTATGTGATGTCGCTCAGATGTCCGACTGTGGCATGTTTGTCTTTTACTTTCAATATAAGCCCTTTATGCGATGTCGCTCAGACGTCCGACTATGGCACGCACTGTCATTTATTTTCTATTATAAGCCCTTTATGTGGTGTCGCCTTGACGCCCGACTGCGGCATTGTTATTCTTGCATTTTCCTCTCGAGGAGTCATTCAGACACTCGCTTGGCCCTCAGTATTTATTTTGGGATTTCGGGAGGACTACCGCCCGATTCCTCTTTTATTTCCCATGCAATATTATCTCTATGTCTGAATGCACTTGTTAACCTGTCCATATGCATCATGTTTACATTTGTTATATCTTAAGTCCGAACTGTCTTGTGAGTACTTTCATAGTACTCACCTGGCTTGTTGATTTGGCCAGATGTTGACGAAGGCGATATCTTGGGTGACGAGTTTGATAGTGAGTCCGACGCCTAGAGGAATCCCAGTCAGTCCCGTGCGATACTGGATATTGGTCACTTGTATTATATACGCTTCCGCCACCCGCAATAAGTCTCCTCGAGCCTCACTTCGACGCTGAAGAGTTGTTAGTTTTCAGGAGTCATATCACCCACATCGCGGTGATATTTCCACCACCACTTCTATCGTGAGTTAGTAGTTATGCCACCCTATCCGCCATTATGTTTTAATGGCGTGCATGTAATAAATTGTTGGGCAGTCTCCGCTCAACCTTGTATTATATTCAGTACTCCTGGTATTTTCTTCTGTGACCAATATATTGTCTACTAGTGAAAAGAAATTCTTCTTTACTGGTCCGTAAAAGGGATTGGTCTCTCAATAAATATTTTTATTGAAAAACCGGTCGTGACAGTCTTGTGCCGTTATTGGCCCTAGCTTCAAGGAAGGCCACAATGTTCTAGACTTCGGTCTCCAGGAGCGAGTCAACTGGTGGGAGGAGGCGACTGGCGTTGTTGCAAGGAAGCGGTCGACAGCGGCCATCCATGACGCTGAGGGGGGAACTGGCACCCGCGGGGACAGGTGCTGGCAATGGCGCGGCGGAGACATTTGTGTGCACGAGCACCGGCATGGGCGCGCAC
Organism: Triticum aestivum; assembly: GCF_018294505.1. Classification (NCBI taxonomy): domain Eukaryota; kingdom Viridiplantae; phylum Streptophyta; class Magnoliopsida; order Poales; family Poaceae; genus Triticum; species Triticum aestivum. The sequence continues at coordinate 343,817,778 of NC_057799.1, forward strand.
ATCAGTGCACGCGCAGGCGCATGCGCTGGCAGGTGCACGGGCGCGTGAAAGTCGACGGGGACCTTGTGGAACGCCTTGGCATCAAGCTCGGTGACAATGTGTGACTCCTAGAGGGGATAGGGCACCCGGCCCGGATGGTTTTAGTGGGCTGTTCCTCGAAGCTTGCTGGCCTATCATTAAAAACGACTTGTACAACTTGTGCAATCAATTCCATGCAGGCCAGCTAGATCTTCAAAGCATTAATGATGGACTAATCACGCTTATCCCAAAAAATGTGTCCCCTTCAACTGTCAATGATTATCGTCCGATCACACTTCTCAACTGTTGCCTTAAACTCATCACCAAGCTGCTGGCCAACCGCTTGCAAAAAGTCATTTTGAGGATTATTCATCGCAACCAATATGGTTTCATCCGAGGACGATCTATACAGGACTGCCTAGCATGGACTTTCCAATATATCCACCAATGTCAAGCTTCCAAACGTCCAATCGTGTTACTCAAGTTGGATTTTGCCAAAGCCTTCGATACAATTGAGCATGATCCAATGATCAACATCATGAAGCATATGGGGCTTAATGATAAATGGCTTTCTTGGATCAAATCCATATTCTCCTCAGGAAGATCCTCCATTCTGCTTAATGGAGTGCCGGGCAGGCAGTTTCATTGTCGAAGAGGTGTTCGCCAGGGTGACCCCCTATCACCCCTCATCTTTGTCCTTGCAGCTGACTTGCTACAATCTGCCATCAATGATGCATTTAGAAATGGACTGATTCAGCTCCCATTCCCTAGTAACGGCCAAATGGACTACTCGATTGTACAATACGCAGATGACACAATTTTGCTCATGCCGGCCTGTCCCCGACAAGCCCTGATTATCAAGAATACCCTCACCAATTATGCCCAATCGATTGGCCTCAAGATCAACTTTCATAAATCAACGCTTATTCCCATCAACTTGGATCAGGAGCTTGCCATGCAAATTGCCTCGATTTTTGAATGCCCGGTGGGAGCCATGCCATTCACTTACCTTGGCCTTCCTTTGGGCACGTCTCGACCCACCATTCGAGACTTCATGCCTCTGGTCTGCTCCATTGAGAGAAGCCTGTCCACCACACTCTCTCTTATGTCACATGCTGGGAAGTTGACCTTGCTTAATTCGACAGTCACATCACTCCTCATTTATGCGATGTGCACTCTCCACTTTCCACCTAAGCTTATTGAAATGCTTGATAAAATCAGAAGAAGATGCTTGTGGATCAAGAAAACAGAGCAAGGTGACAAATGTAACTCTCTTGCTGCCTGGGATATGGTGTGTAAACCTAAAAGCAAAGGCGGCCTTTGAGTCCTCAACTTACGTATCCAGAATGAAGCTTTGCTCCTCAAATTTTTACACAAATTCTACCATAATATGGACATCCCCTGGGTTCACTTAACTTGGAACTCATATTACCCGGAGAAGATACCTCATGCTACTGACCCAGTTGGATCCTTTTGGTGGCAGGATATCCTCAAACTCTCCCCCAAGTTTAGGGGAGTCTCAAGCATTAACATTGTTTGTGGCACCACCGCCTTATTTTGGAAAGATCTCTGGGCTCATCAGATCCTGCATGACTCACACCCACGTGCTTTCTCTCATTCTTTGAACGAAGACGTATCGGTCAAGGACTTCTTGGGGATCACGTCTCTGCATGAAGCGTTCCACCTCCCGTTGTCGCCTCAAGCGCATGATGAGATCAGACAATTACAGGCAGTTGCCGCTGACCTGCAACCATCAACGGCGGCCTCAGATGTGTGGCACTACGTGTGGGGCAAAACAAACTTCAAGTCAACGGATTATTACCGCTTCTACTTCAAAGATCTCCATTCCCACCAAGTCTTCGGCTGGATCTGGAAATCAAAATGCACGATAGACTTAACACGCGCAATATGCTGAAAAGAAGGCATTACAACATCGGGGATGACCATAACTGCTTTCTCTGTGATCAAAGCATCGAAGAAACAGTTGAGCACATGATTTTCACCTGCGTTTTTAGCAGGCAATGTTGGAGTAAACTTGGCATCATCTGGGATCCATTCCCTGGCAGGCTACAAGCTATCCAAGACCAGAGGAATAACCACCCGTCACCTCTATTCCTGGAAAAATTCATTGTGGCGGCTTGGAGCATCTGGAAGGAGAGGAATAATTACCATTTCCGAGCTATACCACCCTCACTCCAGTCTTGGCTTGGGAGATTTAAGAGAGACTTTGGGCTTCTACCGCACAGGGTTAAAGAGGCACATAAGCCTTTAGTTCTTAATTTTGTAAACTCTCTTTCATAGCTCTTTAAAGTAGTTTTCTTCTCTTGCCACAAAGTGGCTGAGACCTGCTCCATGTAAATATCCATTTGTACAGTCACCCATATTTATTAATATATTAACACAGTAGGAGTCTTTCCTACTGTTCACGGTCAAAAAAATGTGTGACTCCTAGCCCATCAATGCCACGGGGATGGGCGCTGGCGCAGTCGGGGCGACGGGAGCCAGAATGGGAGCGGGGACAGGCGCGGCGTCTTCCCGCAAGGCCGGTTCAAGCTCATCCCAAAGCGCCTTATGTTCTTGAGACTCCGGCTGGGTGTCTTCCTCAGGAAACTAGAAGACTAAGGGAAAACCATCGTGATGTGGCATGGCGTACGGTTAGGTCAGGCTAGTTGGAGGTAGACGACAGGAGAATTGGAGAGGAAGAGAGAAGATTGTAGCGATACTGGGTAGTGCGAGGTTGGTTTTAAACTGCGGCGCCGACGACATTAAAAGTGGGAGTAGTTGGGACGAAGGTGGGCGGCGGAGCCTGGTCAAAGGGCTCGCCTCCCGGTGAGCCTGAGCAGCGGTCTGCTCGCACGCCTCCCATCGACTCACACGCTTGCTCGGACGACACCTACCGATGAGAAGCGGGACTCGTGGTGGCACGTAAACGCCCACGGTTTCAATAGTGAAAGCGTTCGCCTTAACGTGACAGGTCTTTGTTCCAAAATACCTTGGCTCTTCATATGTGCAACTTCTCATAAGCAACCTGTCTCAAATTGAAGAAAAAAATTACGTAGGAATATTTGTGCCATATCACGTGACCATGCTCAGTTTCATGAATTTCTGGTCACTTTTGGATTTTCTGAAATTTAAAATCCATGATTCGAAACAATATCATAACCTGCATCGTGCAATAAATTTTCAAGCGATACATCTTTCCTGTTCTATTTCTTAAGAAAGGATTTGGTCAAACATTTTGCTTAGTTAGACTTCAGACAAGTTATATATGTAGAGTAAAAGGGTAATCCCTCCGTACCAGTGCATTGCCTGATATATTAAGTCAAGTACTAGGCACGAACAAACAGGCTCAATTCTGTGTTCATCCTGGTGTAGTACTCCTATTAGTACTAGGCAATGCAGTTGACGGGTGACCTTGGGTAGCGGCGACCGAGGGAATTGAACCGTTCTCGGCACGGTAGGTAATGTTGTCTAGTTACTAAAGCATCTCTCCATTGTTCATCGGTAGTTGTTATGGACTAGGGACATGAGGGGAATTTCCTAGGGCTGGAATTCTGGCCGCCAGATATTTCGACTCGAAACGCGGAGGCTCGACTGGTTGGGGTTGGCTAATATGCATACCACGCACGCCACCAGAAGGACACGAGCCCGTTTTTTTAAGTATCAACATGAGCCTGGTTTTTTTAGGATCAACACGAGCCAGGGTCTGGCTGTATGCCATTGGGTCCTACCATTCGAGTATACGAAATGAATCTTTTAAATTGCCGAACGAATCTATGTGTATTACAATGCCCGTATTTTCCTTGCAAATGGTAATCTCAACATGGTAATTGATTTATGACGAGTTCTTGAATTAGAGTGAGTTTGTGATATAGTGATCTCAATGTGGATTTCACATTTTATGGTATCCCTAGTAAGTTTTTCATTACAAATTCAAATTTAAAAGATGAACGGTATGGTGGTGAGAAAACTTTGTATGTATCAAGCATATGACCACACACACACACACACACACACACACACTCAAACACACGAACACAACAACAATCCAATAAGTATAGTGCATCTGTTTTTCCAAACCATGCATGTATGACATGAATTCAAAAATACTCCTTCTGTTCCTAAATATTAGTCTTAGAGATTTCAACAAGTGACTACATACGGAGCAAAATGAGTGAATCTACACTCTAAAATATGTCTATATACATCCGTATGTGGCAGTCCCATTTGAAATCTCTAAAAAGACTAATATTTAGGAACGAAGGGAGTAAAATGTAAGACATGCATGGTCCTTAATTCAATATTTAAATTGAACAAGAAACTGAAACATGAATATTAAGTCTAGTACTATAGTACATGTAAATGTTGTGTTTAGGCGGAGCTATGTAGATTGTCGGGGGTTAACCCCTCGACCTTAGATAAAATTGTGAAGCTGTGTTTAGGATTGTTTAGATTATATTTGTCCCCACCCTCCCAAACACCGATTGGTTCTGCACCCCCTCCTCCCCGGGAGAATATCTTGTGCCCCCACACCTTAGATGCTATATGCTGACACGAGTTGCTTGGAGCTTGTAGATCTAAAATATAGCAGCTCACAGGATATCTTAATATTTTTACAGGAAACCTTGATGAGTTTGAGAATTGCACACAATTTGTACAAAAACTACTCAGATGCCATTGGATCCCATATCCAACAACCTCGAAGCTCGTATCACCGTAGCATCTAAGATGAAGGAGGACCTCATATTCTCCAGTATGTAAGAATATCATGTGCTATCACACCTTAGATGCTTTGGTGATACAAGCTCTTCAGAACTGTTGGATTTGTGACCCAACAACTCCTTGGTGGTTCAAATCTTTTTTTGCAGAAAAGCCCCCAATGAGTTCGGCCACTGCTTACAAGCACAAAGACTGCTCAGATGCCATTGGATCTCAGATCAAACGACCTCGAAGCTCGTATCACCGTAGCGTCCAAGCTGCGAGAGCACCTGATGTTTTCTCGCACGGGAGAATATGAGGTGCCCCCACACCGTAGATTCTATGGTGATACGAGTTCACGGAGATCTAACGGCTCACAGTAGGAGGTTTGAATGTTTTTGCAATATATGCCTGAGAGAGTTTGTGAATTGCGCAGAAAGTACAAGTACTACGCATGTGGCGTCTGATCACAGATCATACGACCTAGATGCTCGTATCACCGTATTGGCTAATTAAGCTACGGGGAGCACCTAATATGAGCAACGGGGAGCCGTTGGATCCAAGATGCAGCGGCACACACGAGGCCTGAATGTTTTATTTGCAAAAAAACCCTTCGAGAGTTTGGAAATTGCACATAATTACAAATACTACTCCCAAGCCATTGGATCTCAGTTCCAACGATGTAAAATCTCGTATCACCATAGCATCTAAGCTGCGGGGTGGATGTGATATTCTATGCCGTTGTCATTTTTGTTCGTAAACTTGCAAAAATATGTGTAACTCGTGCCGTTACTTGTCGAACCGCGCAATAGGTTTGTTCAAAAAAACCATCCTACACTGAAATATCGGAACAACACACGGGGTCCCACTTGTCATTGATCAAATTTGGACCTAAAACTAACAAATATGAAAGACGAGATTCGAACTGGCAACCTGGACTACAAAGCGTAAGTCGATAGCCTGAAACAACAACAGTTGTTGGCTTTGTCCCATAACTTGATTTTATACAGTATTACGTTGAGTAGAGTAGAGGGAGTGGCTCGTCAACACGTGCATGACCATTGACTCACTTACTAGTGGGTCCCAGGTCTGCGATCTCTCTCTCCTCTCCATCGTCTAACCTTTAGACGCACGGGCACACACGAAGAGCGGTGCTAGCTTGCCATGGTGTTATTATAACTTAAAAAAGCTTGGAAAATAGAAGAATCTCCAAGAACAAGAGACGTTGTGGCTGGTCGAGACGGAGCTAACCACACCTATCCTCCGTGCCACGTTAGCATGATGAAGCTGTGTGGCTAGTGGGGTGTTTTCGACCGATTGGTTGGGTCCCAAGGCCAAACCATAGGTAGTACGTCTGATACAGTATAATTTTACACGCACATTTTTCCTCCATGCCGAGACGTGGCACACCCTAACGCGTGGTTTCGGGGTCCTCCCGGGTGGTACACGCATATATTCTTCCTTGCCGAGACCTGGGACGCCCTACCGCATGTTTTCTGGGTCCTCCTCGGTCGTAGCACCAAAGCAACTAAATGAGTCATCAAATCATGAAAGACCACCTTTCCCGTTGAGTACATCAGTGAAGCATGGTGGCTAGCTAGTGGGGCTAGTGCGACCGATTAGCTAGGCCGCTGCCACATTTGTTTTTCACCCCTTTTTTTACCTCCTTGCCAGCAGGTAAATTTAAATATCCACCGCGGCGTTGCTCTGGTCTTTGGGTGCGGCAGGCGCGGCAGGATTTTTAATCTTTTGATTGACGGGACCAGGCGCCGCAAGATTTTTAATTTTTTGATTGACGGGAGCAGGTGCGGCAGCAATTAGTCATGATGACTCTGCCTGTAAAACCCACTGCACGCTGATGTGAAAAGTCGTCGACTGGTGTTTTCCCATGGTGAAAACCAAAAGATTCACCCCACTCCTCGGCTGGCTCCCTCCGCCTTCCCGTAGATTGCATTGCCTTTCAGCCGTTTTGCCCCCTTTGCTTCCTCTCCCCATTGCTTCTACCTGGTGCCATGGCGGCGCAATAGATCACGAAGTCTGAGGTGAGGCGCCTGACACAGGAGCTCCAAGCCAAGGATGTGGAGCTCAGGGCCAAGGACGTGGAGCTCCATGAGCTCAAGGAGGAGAGGAGTGCCATGCTCCTTCGTTATGTGCGGGAGTTCACGGAGCTTCAAAAGCGGCAGGCGTCCACCACAAAGATGCTCGAGGCGTCAGCGGTGTTGCTGCAGAAAGCGGGAGATACAATAGACCGTCAGGGGAGCCGGCTGGAGCGCGAGCGGGCCCATCGTGACGAGGTCCAGGATCACCTCAGCCACTTGCTGGACCAAGTTGCCACGCATGTGTTGCGGCTGCGCGATGCCTACCGTCGTGCCAGCGCGACCATGCCGGTCGTCGGGCTAAACCCGTTCGACCACCCCGTCAACTTCAATGAGCTGTGGCTTCCTAACCTGGTCTCCTTCTTCACCTATATCTCTGAGGAGCTGAGCCGTCTCCGCGCGATGGTGGGGGAGGAGTTGGACAAGGAGGGGTTGTGGGCTGCCGTCCCCATTGCCGGGCAAATCCTCACAGGGCTCCGTCCCCGAAATTCATTCGTGCCATTGGACGCTGTCTTTGACGAGCTGGCTCCCATCGACGGGGAGCGGGCTGTGCGGGCGTTTGCACCCTGCATCACCAATGTCGTGCCCCTCGAGAAGCAGAGGGACTTTGGTGGTGTTTAGGCGTCCTCTTCATGGGCATGTCCATGTCTCGGCGCAACATGACCGTTGGATCAAACTCAGACGGTGCAGAACGGTCACTGTAGCACAAAGCATGTGGGTGTGTTTGGTTGCATTCTCATCTCAATATAGTTGTTCCCTCTTCGTGTATTTGTGTTAACCTACTAGTGTGGACTCATGCACCCTTAATGCACTCTGCCAAACACCCAAAAGTGGGTCGAGAAGGGAACTTTTGCTCCCATCCCGTGCACCCTTCACACACCCTGCCTAACACTAATTCGTGCTTCATATGGTTCATGTTTCATGGAGTACTGTAGCACCGTACTCTCCGTGCGCTGTAGACCTAGTTCTGTTAACATTGATCTCACCGTTCATTCTCGACCGGATAGTCGAAAAGCGGTACTATGTTACATTACTGTTCATATAGTTGACATGCGCACAACATCATTTGTTATTGTCATATCTTACTACACTAGCAACAAGATTATGTAGTACTGACGTATGAACCACTGCACATGCCTAGTAGTAGGAGCACTGTGTGTGTTCAAGTGGCTGTCGTGTTTCGCACTCCTCCGTCGTAAGAGTGGAAACGCTTGCTGTAATCATTTTCTTCTTCAAAAAACAGTGGACACGCTCTAGCGTGCGGATCCTCCTCAATGGTCGTCGGGAACCTTGCTACTCACTTTCGTCGATGTGTGGGACAGCTAGCATCAGGGTCCACCAACCATGCACTAAACTACTCCATAGTAGAGTGCCCAACTGCACGATAGACTACCCCGATCGAAGCGCCGCAGTGATGCCCAATGAGCCGTCAAATCACAAAAGCCCCTCCTTTCCAGCAGTAAGTTGGACGGACGAAGCAACCATCATTTCACTCTTCTCTCTCAGCTTCCTCTCTTGAAGAAAACCCCCACTCGCTTCTCCCTCATCTTGTTCCTCATCTCTTCAAGAAAACCCCGACCTGCTTCTGCCATTGTTCTTCTCTCCCAAAGAAGGAAAGGTGAGCGCATCAATGGTGAAGATTCTGGCCAAGGCCCGATCTTGCAACCCCGAGACTGATCCTATAACTCCCTCTCTGTTCTTCTTTTGGGTTTGTGATTATGGTTTCTTTTCTTTTATTTCTATTTGGCAGTTTCTTGATGGACGCTGGAGCACCGACCGAAGTGATGTATATGGCTCTGGCCAAAACCGTCGAGGCTCATGGTACGAAGAAGCGCAAGCACCCCGCCGAGACTACCGCAGAAAAGCTCAAAGCCATCGCCCTGTCCAAGCCCCCCTCTCCGGGATCCCTCATTAAGCAAGTCCAGGTAATATCTCTTCTTGACGATCTTTTTCTTGATCTTGATCGTGTTTTTTCATCTAACACGCAGTACTAGTACTAGTAGTACAACTTTCTGGGTGATCTTGCATGTGATTTTTGTGTGCCAAGTGACGGTTCTAAATTCCTCTTTTGACCAAAACATGCGAGTGGTTGACACTGATTTCTTATAGATTACTTTCAACTACTCTATGAACATCAATGCTACCTTTGAAGAGGGTATATTTGCCTCAGTAACTTGTGTTATGGATATTGCAAGTAATCCCTGTGCTCTCGTGCCTTTGAAGACATGTTCTAGTGTCTTTGTTCACTCATTTCTGTGCGTATATGTAGTCATATATGGAGTAAAATATCGAAAATCATCTTATATTTCTGAACGGAGGTAGTAATAAAATATCATGTTTCTGTCTGAATTAGAACCAGGTCCGCGGTGGAGATGAAGTTCTCAAAGTCATGCCGTGTGAACTGGAAGACCTGAGGATGAGTTCTACTACTAAAATATCCAGCTGATGTTGTCAGGCGTGTTCTGGAGGCTGTACTTGACCAAAACAATTTCCTGGATGTGCCTTCGATTATGAAGGGTGTGGTTCTTGTGAAGCTTCCCGACAAATCTGATGCGGCCTGTCTTCATCGTCATGTTTATGAGTGGAAAGACCACTCTATTAGGTTCTCCAAGGTTGACGAGATGGTAATGGTGCAGGTAGACATCTCTAACGAAGTCCATGGCCTAGTCAGTTATGCGGGGTTCATCCCGTAGGTCGGTGGCAAGAAATAGTCTGCAGAGTTTCATTAGTGCAACTTTGCTTGTCTGTAGTAAGTACTATTTTTCAGTACTTGATTTGTGTTTGTGAACCCTGTATTGTTTAGTATTGCCGCTTTTGGTGTGTGGTGAGTCCTAAGAACAGTCTATGTTAATGTCTGTCCACTCAATTCAGTCTGTATATTTTGAAGTATTCAGATCATCTTTTTTGCGAGGACGTTTATCAATTATGGTTACACTCCAATATCTGTATTCATTGCAGGGTTTATCGCACCCACTAGGATTTCAGTCCCATTGATGTTCGGTCCATTCGATTTGTCACGACCTTTGGAATGTCCTACTTGTGGGAGTAGGCGGGGGCCCTGCATGCCACACGTAGTTGGACGATCAATCTTCTGTTTAGTACTTCAACATAGTGATTTCCTGCTAAAGATTCACTCGTGTCACATCAAGTAAATCTTATTGATTTAATGTCATGTTTTCTTTCTTTTGCTGCAATTTTACGATGCAGGTTTTGCCATGTGACATTGAAAGGGTTGAGAAGAGGTGTCGAGAGGGGGGGTGAATAGACTCTAAGAAGAAAAGTAGCAGTTTTTAATTTCCTTAAGTTGATGTGGAGTTTTGGCACAAGTTTAACCATTCACAATACATATCAAGCAAGCATGACAAGAGTATATGAGCAGCGGAAAGTAAAGCATGCAAGTTGCAAGAATGCAAAGGGATGGGATTGGAGTGTGCAAACGCAATTTGGAGACACGGAGATTTTTTATCCGTGGTTCCGATAGGTGGTGCTATCGTACATCCACGTTGATGGAGACTTCAACCCATGAAGGGTAACGGTTGCGCGAGTCCACGGAGGGCTCCAGCCACGACGGGTCCACGAAGAAGCAACCTTGTCTATCCCACCATGGCCGTCGCCCACGAAGGACTTGCCTCACTCGGGTAGATCTGCACGAAGTAGGCGATCTCCTTGCCCTTACAAACTCCTTGGTTCAACTCCACAATCTTGACGGAGGCTCCCAAGTGACACCTAGCCAATCTAGGAGACACCACTCTCCAAGAGGTAACAAATGGTGTGTTGATGATGAACTCCTTGCTCTTGTGCTTCAAATGATAGTCTCCCCAACACTCAACTCTCTCTCATAGGATTGGATTTGGTGGAAAGATGATTTGAGTGGAAAGCAACATGGGAAGGCTAGAGATCAAGATTTATGTGGTTGGAATGAAATATCTTGACCTCAACACAAGTGTAGGTGGTTCTCTCTCAGAAAATGTATGTTGGAAGTGTAGGCATGTTCTGATGGCTCTCTCCACGAATGAAGAGTGGGTGGAGGGGTATATATAGCCTCCACACAAAATCTAACCGTTACACACAATTTACCAAACTCGGTGGGACCGGATCGTGAAAATTGATCAGACCGATTTAGTTCATAATGTGACCGTTAGGCATTTCGGTGGGACCAACACGTCAACTCGGTGAGACCGATTTCTTTAGGGTTAGGGCATAACGTAATCTCGGTGAGACCGATTACACAAACTCGGTGAGACCGATTTTGGTAATAGACAAACAGAGAGTTGGTCAGGCAAACTCGGTGGGACCGATTCGCTCATCTCGGTTGGACCGAAACGTTACAAAAGGGAAACAGAGAGTTTGTATTGCAAACTCAGTGGGACCGATCGCTCATCTCGGTTTGACCGAAATGTTACGAAGGGAAACATAGAGATTACAACCCCATCTCGGTGAGACCGAGATCCCTCTCGGTGAGACCGAAAAGAGTAGAGTTTCTGGCAGTGGCTATGTCAACCAAACTCAGTGGCCAGATAGAAAGTTTCGGTGGGGCCGAGGTTGACTTTTGGTTTGGGACATATGTGGATCACTACAAAAAAATACACTTCCGTGATGATACGTGTTTGTCACAGTAGGTCGCATTTTCTATCATGCATGTACATCCATGACGATTTTATGACAGAATCAAGATAGTCATAACTGTGGTGTCGTAGAAGTGTTCCATGACCTTACCAAAATTATCATCACGGAAGTGTCCACTTCCATGATGATAAATCCCGCGTCACAGAAGTGCTTTCGTCAAGGGTGACCGACACGTGGCATCCACCGTAATGGAACGCCGTTAAGCTATAGGGTCGGGTTTTGGATCCGATAACCCATTAACAGCCCTGACCAATGGGGATTTTCCACGTGTAAAATCATCATTGGCTGGAGGAAACACGTGTCGGCTCATCGTTGGGACAGATGTCATCCACTCATTGGACAGAAGGCGCCTATGATACGTCAACACGTGGCATGGCCCAACAGAGGCCCATTCCTGTGAAACGGCCGGCCCGTTTGACTTGGTCAAAAGGTGGCGGGCCGGCCCATGTAAAGCCTGTTAACGACCTGTTTGCATATAGCCCATTTACAGCCCGCTAACCCAAGGCCCGTTACGTCCTATCCGAATTAGGCCCAATAGCATCATCTGGGCTACCCAATATGATTCCAGCCCGTTTTCACTTCTGGCCCATGTATGGCCCATGACGTCTTTCGGCCCATATGAGGCCCTATGTAACTCTTGGCCCATTAACGGCCCGTGGTGAAACTGGCCCGTAATGAACAGTGTATCACTTTACACCCATTAACGGCCCGTGGTGAAACTGGCCCGTAATGAACAGTGTATCACTTCATACCCATTAACGGTCCGTTATTCCGTTGGGCCGTTTCCAGCCCATGTTATCTTTCGGCCTTCTCAGAGCCCATTTATTCTTGGGCTCATTTCCAGCATTTGTTTACTTACGGCCCGTTACTGTCATTTTCTGCTTGTGGGCCAAATTCAGCCCGTGGTTACAGTCGGCCCGTTTGTGGTCCGTTAATACGTTGGGCCGTTTTCATAGCGTCATCAAATACGGCCTATTAACGATGGCCCGTTATGGTCGGCCCATGAACGGACGATTCCAACTCTAGCCCGTTTACGGCCATAATGCGGCCTGTTATTGGCCCATGTTTGGCCAATCGATCATACTGCCCGTATAAGGCCCATTGATGATACGGCCCGTAGAAGGCCCACTGTTTCTACGGCCCGTAGGAGGCCCAGTGTCACTACAGTAAATATTAGCCCATGGTTATTGTGGCCTAGTTTTAAAAAATAGGTTATTGCAGCCACTAGCAAACCGCGGAAAAAGAACTGCAATGACTACAAGCAAACAAATAAACAAGACAACAAGGAAATAAATAAGCAAGCAACTTATGCTAGGCTATCACGGCTATCACACATATTACATCCACTGTTCATCAAAGTTCGCCACCAGTGCAAATAAACGCGCCGACAAAAGAATATACAAAACTGAGAGCACTTCAGAAGGCAGTAGGCCTGGCCACGTCGGGCCCCCCAAACAGCTGAAGAAGCTGAGTAGACCTCAGTTGTGTCAACGATAGATGCATCAACACTAGATTTAAGGCATGATGGTGCGCACGGCAGTCCTCTGACATCTTCATTGCATCTTTGACTTCAAGTCAGAGCTGAGCTGAAGCAAGCCTTTCCGCTTTAAGTTGAGACTGAAGAAGTCGAACTGATTGAGGCAGTGACTGCACAGAGGTTGTCTCACACCTACTGGTGAGTAGCTTCAACTCACTGTCTTCATCAAGACAGGACCTTGGGGTCATCTCGCTGTCCTCAAGATGGTTTGGCTCACTATCTTCCCTAAAGTTCTGCCTGGCGTAAGAGATATGAGTGTGAAAGAGAAACAAGGAGACACGTAACAGGTTTCACAATTATATAAGCAAATAAATGGATCTGTTCTGCATAAGGAACATGTTTTTACAACTACAATTTGAAACTGGTAGTTGTTGCAAACATCCAATCAGATGTAAACAGCAAAGCAAACAGCAGTGGAGGAAATGATGCCTATCCAAATCTATGCTAGAACAAAGTTTGAAGGCTTGAGAAGGATGAACTTACATTACATGTTAACACGGGCTGGACAAAGCCTTTCTCCATGTTGATGGAAGGATAATTCAATAAATTCCCCAAAGAAAATTCTTTATAAGCGTTGCCATTATTCTACATTTTGCAAAGAGTAAATATAGATCAAATAATATTGGAAGAAACAGAGGATAATGAAGCTCAGGTGCAGACTGATGATACCTAATCAAATAATAATTAATTAAGTACAACGTTACAAGGCAAAAGGGAGAGAGGTACTAACAAGAGCAATGCAGAGCCCATTATTGTTTTGAGATCGTATGATCCTTTGAGCAATGAGATTCATCTGAAATTAGTTTTCATACAAGAGAGAAGGTAAGGCACAAGCAGAAATTTAGGAGTTCAAATTTTGAATTGATATCATAGACAGTACCTGACGCTGGGCTCCCAGCACTTCTAATAGGGGTTTTGCCACTTGAGTAGGGGTAAAGTGTGGTACAGTTGGGCCTGTGTTTTCTGTGGCGGCTGATCTATCTGATTTAACAGGTATCACTACCTTTTCCAAATACCTAGTTTGTACTCCTTGAGGATCTACACTCACCCTCTTCCTTTTGGACATCTATTACGAAAGAACAACATTTGATTGGAAAAACATAGTGTGACGACACATGGAATAGGTACAGAAAATGGATAGGTATGGCATATACTCATATATGATGCTTAAACTAAGAAGATGGTGTAACAAAGTAGAAGTAATGCAAGAGGTCAGATGCAAAATATGTGCGACCAATACAACTTTGCAAAGTTAGAGGAAGCACCTTGATGGGTGAATAAGATAGGCCATCCTCCACCATGCCAAGTTTGTTAGCCAGTGGATCATAACGCAATATTCCTCTCGTGCACCCATTCTCATATTCATTTTGATAATGTTCAATATCTGACATGCATGAAAACATAAAAACAAGTGAGATTTTCTTTGTAATACAGAAGTGATTCTAATCCAATACTGCCTCCCTGTAAACCCCTTTGTGCTATCTCTGCAATTCTTTTAAAAGATGCCATGCATGCTGTAATTTGTTGCGTGCATTAATATAATGTGGCCTACTACTCAAAATATGAGAGCTCCAGAAGTGATGACACTTCGCAGATGATAGCTTCAACATATAGTAAAGAAGAACAAGTCGACCTGACTTGACAGATTCAAAATATACTAAGGGAGAACAACTCGACCTGACCAGTTGACCGCAAGAGAAGAGTATCATCTTAAAGAAGAGCAGAAGAGCAACCAGATTGAAGATATTACAAGTCTTTCAATACAATGTCGGTTGGCCACCCATGATGAACCAGAGCGCACAGAGAAATACTATTCTTTCCGGTCTCTCCATATGTGGCTCACATGCATTTCGAAACTAAAGTAGGAACATTTAGCTAACCAATTAAACATCTCTAAGTTCTACTAATATCAGCAATAATATCAGATATGAATTTGTACAACTAAGCTTGTTTAGCTCGATGGGTGGAGCAGTGCTATTACGACACGAACCATGTAGGCTGATTGTGGTCATCAAAAAATGGGGAAAACATAAGCATGATGAGTACAGTGTTGACTGTGGCAGTGGGATGGCAGATCTGAAGCTGCAAACCGCGCAAAGGGTAGTTAGCAACCGATGTTTGCTTTGAAATAACAACTAAGATTTGGTATGGACAAGAAAGTACGGTCAACAAGTGACAAAGAAATGCAATTATGCTGTCTCTCTATATGTCGTGACATGCATTTGGAAACTCAAGTGGGACCTTTAGCTAACCAATTAAATGTGTCGGTTAACTAATACCAGTATCATATCACAATCATATTTGAACAACTAAGCTTTCGAATTCTGAGTGTTGTGTTGTTTAGCTTGAAGGGTGGAGTAATGCTAGTACGACAGAAAGCACCTACGCAGATCATAGTAGAGTAGATAAAAGGGGAAAACCCTAAGCATCAAGAGAAAAATCAGGAAAGTGGAACTAGCTGGACCAGTGGGTGGCACACATGCTTTTCGAAATGAATATAGGAACATTAGGTGACCAATTAAACGTTCTCTGTTTTAGTGATATGAGCATCATATCAGATTCATATTTCAACACGTAAGCTTTGAGTTGAGGTCTTGAGGAGCAGTGCTAGCACGACACGAAGCACCTACGATGATGGTAGTGAATATAAAGGGGGGAAACCATAAGCTTTACGAGTATAGTGCCCGTGTCATGGCGGATCTGAAGGTGCAAACCGGACAAAGCTACTTCGCAACCAATGTTTGCTTTCAACTAGCCACTACGATTTGGTACGGACAAGAAAAGTACAGTAAACAAATTACGATCTATTTTCCGGGTGAGATCAATAACTTAAGCACATATGGAAGAGTACCACCTCTCTTGCGACGCCGTGTAGGACTATGATGATACGTTGAGGGTGCTGCGGGTGCGATGGCTGTCGGCGACAGCGAAGAAGACTTTAGACGGCACACGGCCGGGTCGGGGGATATATCCTGTTGCCGTGGACGAGGCGGTCATAGGAGCGGCAACGGCAAGGTGGACGACGGCGCCGATGAAGCGAGAGGAGGCGATGAAAGGATCCTGGTCCAGCGCCATGGATGAGAGACGTCTGTCTCTTGTAGTGGACGACGGGGTAGGGTAGCGGCTCCGGCAAGGTGGAGGATGGGGTGGCGGACGGAGGAGGCTGGCCGCAGTGCGGAGGTTGTCGTGCCGCCGACGGTGTATGAATGGGGAAATGGAGGGGAGGGGTGATCTCAAACTTTGGGACACACTTCTCTGAAATGGGGGAAAGTTACGAACTTATCCCCCGTTTAAAATTTCGGACATCGCGTCGGTTGGGGATAGGACGGTAATCTTGCATCTCCCAAATATTTGCCGATAACTATTTCGGGTGAGGAGAGGGTGTTTTGCCGGCCATGGTTGGCGCCCACGGTGTATGAACGGGCCTGACAGGTAGGGCGGTTGTGTCACGTCTGATGGAAGTTACACATCTGCCCCTATTTAAAATATTAGCCTACATCGATTTCGGACGAGGAGAGTTTGTTTTGCCGCCCACCGTGTATGAATGGGGAAATGGAGGAAGAGACACATGTCTTTCGGACGAGCTTGAATCAAATGTGTTTTGCCACCCACGTTTGGTGCCCACCGCGTCTGAATGGGCTTAGAGGCCGTCGTGTCACGTCTGATTGAAGTTACTAGTCTACCCCTATCGACAGCAGTGTAAATCCGGTCGATAAGGATGTCAAGTGTCAGGGGTAGACAGTAATTTCCATCTCACAAACACTTGCTTCGGGCAGCCCACAAATTGTAGTGGGTGCTTAGCCGCTTCGTTCAAAACTTGGGAGAATTAGCATTCACATTTGCCCTGGGACCTGGCAAACTAAATTCAAATCCAATTTGTATTCGATTACGAATATCCACAGATAATTATACGTTTTGTTATTTATTTCTTCAAAACCACAACAAAGATTTATTCCACCTTTATATATGATTATGATTTAGAAATGCCGTGATCTTCGAATTCAGTAGGTTGGATACACTCTGAGTCAAACAGTTATTTCATCCAATACAATATGCTCACACGAAAAATAGTTCACCTTATGTCAATCATACAAGTACGGAGGATTACCTCGCCTAAAAAATTCAGATCATTACAACACATGGACAACATAGGGGGTCTTGCAACATAATCCATTCAGAGACATGACACAACATGCAAGTACAATAATCTAATGACAATTTCAACTGGTATCTAAAGAAGAACCGGGATTACCTTGGGCTTCAGATAGCAGAAACAGAAGGACCTCCTCCATCTTCAAATGCAACATTCTTACTTCCTCCAATTCTTGGGTTGCTTGCATAATGCGTGCCGCTAATTCCGTAATTTCCAGCCTCAAGATAAAGATTACCTCATTCATGGCAGCCACACCATCTCTTTCTGCCTCTAGTAGAGCCTCAAGCACTATAATATATGTGCTCAGACTGCTCTCCGGCAGTGTTGCCTCTGAACTGCTACCATCTGGTAACATGTATGACGCACTGCTTCCACAAATAGATTCTGGGGTTGTACATTGTGTCCTAGTGTGAACGGCATCCTGAAAGGTTTCTGCTGGACATCAGTAAGAGATAGTTATCGTATGATCCAGGCAGTAAGCTTACATGCTAAACGACGGACGAATTATTGCCGAGCATGGCAAACTATATTTAAATGGTTCGAAGTAGCATCAGCCGAAAAGAAATTAAAATGGTAAGATGAAACTAGGGATGTAAGTGGCAAATAAATGACATCCGCCAGTCCCATCTAGTGAGTTTGCTACCTCCCTAGTTCATTTTCCTCAAAAAACCAAAACTCTTTTGAACTATCATACCACTAGTGGACTTTAATCGGGATTAAACGAGACCCAGTTGACATCCCTAGTTGAAAGGGAGTGTACAACCGCTATATTTAAGTTGCCAAGGCATCTAAGCAGTTGAAATAATCTGAGAAAGCACTTAACAGTGTGGCCTCATATAAACTACGAAGACAGTCTTGTGATGAAGTTGAGAGGAAAAGTTAAGGACTCAAATGAAATAGGCATGCATTTCTTTACGATAGTACAGCAGGCACTGCTGACATATTGGCCAACTCAGGTATAGCGTAACAACAAATAAGCATTCGAATCAAGCAATACAGCAAAGCAGACAACTGAACTATTTGTAATTCGGTAGGATTACACGTTGAGGGCACAAGCCAAGAAAGCACCCCACTCGCATTACATTTCACATGTACTAAAACACACTGGCTTACCATATGTTGCTGTGAAGCCTAGATGCTGTTGCAATGTTCTTTGAAGATATCGTCAGCATCCCGTGGTTGCAAATCTAGTTGTTGTAGTTTATTCTGCACCATCTATTTAGGTAAAATTAATTTTAATCGCATGCACTGGTCCGAATTGATCATCAATGGTTCATCTAAACTAATGAAAGAAGGGTGTGTGCATACACGACAATATATCTGCTTCCCTCTATTTTTATGCTTGTTCGAGGTGCCCGCCCCAAAAGAACAAATATTTTGCTTGATGGGGTTGGCAGCTCCATAATTAATAGAAGCATCAAATTAGTCATGCAACTTGGGAAGATCAAGAACACACAAACAAGTAATGAACAGAGGCTCGGAGCAGTGATGTAATAGCTAGCATCAGAAAATGTTGGGTAAAACGAACAAAAAGCAGCGGAACCACATGCTAGTTTACTGATGTGTAATTAAGCATAGAGAACATTAAGCAGTCTGATGGAACCAACAGGTGGCATCAAAACAAAACTAAAGCATATTAACTATATGTGCACTGGTATGTAATTTAGCACATGTATTGCCAGAAGTATGGCCCTACAGGTGCAAGCAGAATAACACGTCTCATGAAAAACTGAATGATGCCCTGAAGAAATTCAAAGGTGCGGTGCTTATGCTAGGAAAGTGAACGTAGGCGCCGGCCATTGGATAATAGTACCTGATTCTCGGCGGCGTATGGGTATCGTTGTCATACTTGATAGCTAAGGATCGTCGATGGTGCTCGTGTTGCGGTTGAGTTTGGGCCGGCTATCGCCGTCGCTGAAGCGGCTCCGGTGCTACGGTTGCGGCGCCTGTCGACATACAAGAAAGCTCATATGTGGTAAGTGAACAGTTGCATGATAAAGAGAAAACCCGAAGGAGTACAAATCGAAATAACCTGATGAGGCTGCGGCGTCAGTAAAGCAGGGCCGGTGGAGTTGAATATGGCGTCCGTGGAGCGGGTCCGGTGCAGTGGACGAAGGCTTCGGCGGACGCGTTGTACAGTGCTTTCAGTGAGGCGGATCTATTGCGGCGGACGAGGGCTTGTGTGAAGGGCCAGCAAAGGGGCGGACGAGGGAGTCAGTGAAGGGCCTACGCTGTGGTGGACGAGGGCGCCGGTTAAGCAGATCCGGTGCGGTGGACCATGACGGCGGTCAAGGAGATCTGGAGCTGTGGACAGGCCAGTCGCTGAAGCGGCTCCGGTGAAGTGGTGAGTTGGCAGTTGGTGGTTCCAAGGTGCGGAAGGTAGATCTGGCGGGGTGTGAGGTCCACCGCTGCGGCGGAGGACTAGATTCAGCGGCTTGCCGTGGTTGGGGGGGTCAGGGAGGGGAAGGGGAGGGGCTCTGGGGAAGAATGTTGGGGGCAAAGAGGGAAAAACAATGGAGTTACCAAAGCATCCCTTTTTCGTTCATGTGGCAGGGGTAAAACAGGAATATCGCAGGGCTAAACTTTCGGGCGCGTGATATTTCGATGTGAGCGGGAAGTTTGAAAGCTTTTGGCGCCTAAAATTATAAGTATTCTGCTCTCGTACGGCCGACTATGATATCATGGCCGACAATTTGTTTGTTTTGCACGCAAAAAAGTGCAAGTTTTGAAAATCAATGTCTCCAACTCGAAACTTAGATTGTCCATTCAATTCAAATATGGATCATTGAGCTAGTACAAGCAAATACCATCATACGGTCCAATTCAAATGAAATGCCAAATGTGTTTATCCTAAATATGATGACAAAAGCAAAAATGTTTATGTGTATGAATAAAGTGGATGATTATAAAGTTTGAACATGCCCGTATGTGTATATCTCTAGGTTTGATATATGAATTTGAAACCACGAATCCCGGCTTAAAAATTGTACCTCCGTTTAAATGAATTACAAAAGCTAATGATGGAGTCAAATTCCAAAATTCCAATCTTAGGTTTGTAATTCTGGTACATAAAGGTATATCACACATGTTCAAAAGTATCGTTATCTCATAGTACAAACTGTGAAACAAATTGATCAACCATGAGTGCACAATATCTCAATTACGCTAAAGTCCCTCAAATATAGACACCTCACTCTTTATCTGAAGTCAACTCCCCCCCCCACCACCACCACACACACACACACATAGAGAAGTCATTCTCTCCCCCAAACACCAACACACAAGCACATTAACACCCCTCTCTCTTGTAAAGTCTGGACCCCAACATAGGTCTCTATCACTTTGTCTCTCGGGCATGCACACATCTCTTCCCTCACTCTCTAGGTCTCCCGCTATCTCTCTTACACGCGCTATGTAGAGTGTATATTTCCCATACACACAAAACGACGCCCCCAAACGTCTATCTCCCTAGTCATGTGGTTCTCGCACACTCACCTCACACACCACCCCCACTTCAAACAAGCACACTTTGTCTCCTTGTGCACCACTCTCCTCTTTCTATCTCTCCCACATGCGGACCCGCCCCAGCTCCTTCCCTGTATACATATATGTCGTGACTCTTTGCATAGCTCCCTAATGTATAATCGTTCTCGATTTCGCACATAGTTCTCTACACCATCTATTCTAGATCTCTCATGAAGTCCCTATCACACACACGATGACTCGCTTCCCTTGCATCTCCGTTCATAGGCCAATTTCGGACAACATCAACATTGTCTCCCTATCTATACGCCATTTATGGACACAAATGACCCCTCTCGCCCCCTCTCTTCCTCTCTCTCTCTCTCTCCGTTGCTAGCTCTCTCTTTCTCTCGCTCTAACACCCCTCTCCCACACACACACTCGATGTCTCTTCCAAATAGTCTGCTCCCCCGCCCGCACCCGTGCTATCTCGCTACTACACATGTCACATCATTCCCCCTTCCCTTATACTAGGTTTACATCATCAGTGGTCTCTCTACTCCACATACACTCTCTCCCTCTCACACACAAACGCGTGCACAAACACACACAGATACGCACAAACACCCATTTATCTGGATCCTCATCTCTCCTCATGTCCGCATGTGTATCTCACACACTCACTCTCTAATTATGTATATGTGTCTCCACGTTACACAACACAAAGCCCCATGTACATGTCTCTCTCTATCCTCCACACACATAGACACAAAGAATCTGTTATCATTGCCTCAGTCTCTAACATATCACA
Organism: Triticum aestivum; assembly: GCF_018294505.1. Classification (NCBI taxonomy): domain Eukaryota; kingdom Viridiplantae; phylum Streptophyta; class Magnoliopsida; order Poales; family Poaceae; genus Triticum; species Triticum aestivum. Next base: position 343,839,179 of record NC_057799.1, read on the forward strand.
CACGCACACTGTCTCTCTCTTCTCGCAAACACGCTCAACAAGGGTTTCCCCGTGAATAACTTACCGTCTATTCATCAACAGTCGTGGCAGTACAGCGAACACGAGACATGAAAAAGAATAAATCTACACGTGCTTAGACAACCTAGTATGACTACTAGGACTAGAGCAAGCCAAAAAGCGCGCCGCCGTCACCCCCTCCTTGTCGGCGACGGGAAAATCTTTGTTTTACACAGTCGAGAAGTCATTGTGCTAAGGCCCCACATGCCGAGGCGTTGAATAGAATGTAGATGCTAGTTTACGGAAGCAAGTATCGATAATACGTTTGTATCTCCATACTTATATTTCTTCTCTTATAAAAAACCGAGTTGGTGATGATGGTACGTGTGCCATCTTGCAATATAGACCGTCCGATCTATATCTGACGGATGGAAATTAAACTAAAAGATCCACACCCCTCTCCACATTTGCAGACAAGGCCTTCCCTCGTTCATCCTTATCTTCAACAAACCTCATTGTTGAGCAATTAAGAAAGGAAGCCTCTGGAAAAAACTGGCCTGGTGGCCGCTGCCGGCGTCGTCAATCCCCATGCCTCCACTCAGTCCGACCACCAACCACCACCACACCCCACTCCTCTTCACCTTATCTCATATTTCTCGAGATATCATTAGTTTTTACACATGGGATTACTCCCGCAAGGGTCAATCACAACAAGTGTTTTATAAAAAAAATGCATCTTGATGTTCCGTGCAATGCACGGATCTTGCTAGTACTCCAACACAAGACTAAGTTGGTGATGCTGGTGTGTCTGCCATCCGTCGTTTCTGACCATTAGATCTACGTCTAACGAGTGTGAGGTTAGTTGTTGCCTTTTCTCACCAACATCCCATTTGTCTACCAATTTGCAGAAAAACCCATAATTTGTATCTTAAAACCAACCACATCCCTCCCTGACCTCACCAAAACAGCCCAAGGAATATATTCTAATTGAAACATAATATATCTCTAGTGACATATGTATATCAAAATTAGAGTGTTTTGTACCAAGTTTATGAATAAGTATTATTCTAGTTATGATTCGTTGCAACGGATATGAACATTGCTAGTATTTCCAACCATGCATTTTTTCCTAGTATTCCATAGTTTCGAGTTTTCCATCAAGATATTAGTCACTCATGGTTGATATTTACTTTCAATCATGTACACATATGCACTATGTAACTAGCCTTGCTTATTGGCTTCCAAAGCTTAACTTTCACTCCTACTTACAATATGTAGAGTATTTAACAAAAAACTACCACTTTCAACCAGCCCTAGGAAGAATCTATTGTACAAAAAATAGCAAAAACATACCCAAAATTTCTTAATCCACGCCAGAAACTACCTAGTACTCCTACCGATTAGGTTCGTTTAAACCCATTTATGACAGGGTTGGCCCACACGTCCATGCGGAGAGGCAGCTTAAACCAACACATTTTGTTTGACCATTGACACGAGGGATCCACATCTGACCTTCTATCCTGTTATTCCCCCTCAAATCATTATTTTTCCTGAACATTACTTCAAACAGTACTGATGCGTGTTCGTCGGTGGCGCCGGTGATGAGCGAGTTGGCCGCTGCTCCGCCGGACGGGCCGGACGCCGCGCTGGCCTCCGCACGGGTTGGCAGGCTGGCCCGAGCGTGACTCACGAGCGAGCAAGCCGCCGCGCTGGCCTTTGCTCGAGCCAGAAGGCTGGCCTTAGCGCGGCGCGCGCGAGCAAGCCACCGCGCTGCCGTGCCAATCTAGCTAGCAAATCTTGCAGACAAGCAGCTGGACGGAGCTATCTTGGCTAGCTCACGGCCGTGAGCGTCGGACTGAGCTGGCATCCGGGCTGCCGCAACATGGGCTCCGCACCGCCGGCAGTTTTGACCTCGCCTTCTGCCGGCGGCGGTAGCTGCGTCCCATGGCCGAGGATGACTAGGTGGACGAGCCGGAGGTAGGAGGTCACTCGAGGATTTTTGTTGGTAAGAGCATGTCCAATGGTTGATAAGGTAGTCTTATCTTAAGTCTGCCACGTATGCAAGTGGTAGTAGTTTCTTGGCATTTTAGTGGTTTCTTGCATTATTAGAGCAAGTACAATAGAGCTGAGTCAGCGGGCTATAAGAAATAAAACTAGTATATTTCTGCTTAGTTGGAGGAAAGAGAAGAGGAGAGAGAAGGTAAGCGGGCTCTTCGTGAAGAGCCAGCTCTAGCACGTGCTCCTAGGCACTTTGTGAGAATGAGAAGTGGGCCACATAATAAAAAAGTAGTACACTCTTTTGATCTATTATTGTACATGTTGGCTATAAGATGGCTGTAGATGACATGGCACTGGCTTATAACCAGCAGCTGGCTATACTATTAACCATTAGGGGTTTCTTGTAAGGAACAATGTACGTACTACTAGCGACAAAAGGCGATTCTAGGTTGCGTTGTACTCCAACGAGTACTACTAGTGGTCGCGGGAGTGTATACCTCGTTTTGTGGGTTCGATCCCGGCCGAACGCACGGCGGCCTTTTTTTTAAATAGTACTACTACACTTCGCTGCTAGCCAATATTTTACACGGGTAGTTTGAGGTTTGAAGTCAAACGGACATGCGGCCCCACAATCTGGGTGCACTGGACAGCCTAGCCACGTGAACGGGTTTTCCTTCCCAGCATCCCGTGGCTCGCGTGCTCGCCCTAGCCGCACCTCGCTTGCAGCTTCCGGCTAGTAGCATATTTAAACTAGCGCCTCCCAATTAAGCCCGAGGAGCCGGAAAAGCCTGGCGGGGCATTGGGAACTGTGCAATATGGCTCTGTACGTAAAATGCTCTACTACTACTCTGTAGCTTGTGGCGTTGCATGCATGGACTTCACTCCATTATCGGCTCTACTATAAAAGAAATTCCTCTTGACGTGTTTTTTTTTGAAACGGAGGCAAAAGCTTTGCTTCATCTCATTCATAAAGAAGGAACTACTAACAAAGTTCGACGAGATCCATTACACCTCCACAAATGGAAGCGAAAAGCCTAGTCTCGTTGTATCAAATAACTCAAATGTTCTGCCCCCGCAGTAACCGTCGCTGATAAACAGGCTGCTAGTGTGTGCGTGAGAGGAGCTGCTGAGTAGGCCAGCTACGTGAGAGGAGCGGCTGAATAGAGCACCGAGAGTACCCACTAGGCCACTACGCAGGTGTACTTCCCCTGCATTGATAGTACAACGATGGTTCGAGAGAACAGTAGTACCCTCCACTTCCAACTATAGCTCCTTGGCCCTGAGATTCAAGAGTTCAAAACTGGTGCACTATACTAGACTAGACTAGAAGTACAGTACATCGCACTACTAGTTGAGAAAAGTAGTACTAGTACTGCTACAGTACGAGTACGTACTCCTCCGTCACATAATGTAAGACGTTTTTTGACACTAGTTGGCATGTACAAAAAATGGCAAAAACATACCCAAAATTTCTTAATCCACGCCAAAAACTACTACCTAGTGCCAAAAATTTCTTACTAGTGCTATTATTTACAGTATAATGCAATCCCATAACGTTCCATAATGCTAGTACTAGTAGTAAATAATAGCCTCACCCCTTCACTGAGGAACGATCTACAGTTGGAAGGGACGAGGCCCTGCGGTTACTACGCTCTTATCTCCTCCTCGCTAGTGACCCTCCCCCCGAAGAGAAGGCAGTTCGTCGCTGCACCCATGGATTCGCCAGACGGTTCTCCTCCTCGTCGGGGCTGGGAGACCTTGGACGACGATCCTCTGGGAGAAATCGCACGCCGCTCCGACGTCCTCACCGCCGCAAGACTCGGTGCTTCCTGCACCAACTTTTTCAAGACGCTGCTTAAACAGGCTTGGGAAAAGGCCAAGCTTGTTTTTCTTCCATGCGTCCTCGAGGAGAAGGTTCTTCTATGGGACAATCCTTCGAACAGTCCACCGCTCCCTGGCCATGGTTGCACGTTGACTCCGCTAGAGTTGCCGACGTTGAGAGGTAGCCGGATTTTGTCCGATGAGCAGGTCAGTAATGGAGTTTGATCATGTAGTACTTAGTTATTCCATTTCCATCCCGTAATTTCTCCGCTGCCCACCGTCTTATATATAGGTCTGGGTCGGTGCCAATGAAGATTGGCTTGAATACCTCTGGCCGGATACCACCATCATTTTGCACAACATCCACAGCAGTGCGGCCGTTCCGGTAGATCCCTTCTCCACCATTGGGATCGGCCTTCCAGACTGGCTGGGCTTGAATACGTATGATGATGCCTACATGAGATTGAAGAAGATAGCAATTGCAGACCCGCCGACAAAGTGACGCGGCTACGACGATTACTATCTCATCGCGGTGTTCGACATAAGGATTGCCATCAATGCAAGAGGCAGTAACGACAGAGGCTGGCACATGTTGGCGGCGGCAGATTTGTACCCCTACACCTTTGAAGACGCCGTGCGCCATCTAGGCTGCATCTTCGCGGTGACAAGCCAGGGGAGTTGTTTCATCTGGTTACCATCCTACGGTACGGGAGATTACAAACGGAATGCACAAACCATCATTTGCATCCCTAATGGTACTCCATTATTTTGCAGGGACCAGTCATCCCCCGATCAAAATAAGATCGCCGATCCTGGATGTGCATTTGCATCCGCGATTCGGTCTAACCTGGAACCTTGTAGCTGACTTTGGCATATTGGGATCAACTATCTTAGCAGTCGTTACCCATGGTACCACTGATGTGCAACATGGTCACACAATCTACCACGATCGGACCGTCACCATCTACCCAGGTATTCCATTTTTTAACCCTCTCGCCTTCTCTTTCATTGTTGTACTAGTAGTATACTTTGTAGTACTAGTAGGAGTACTTTTTACCTTGGAGGACGCGTATAGCTAGCTAGGCCCTTGAAGACTTGAACCCACTAGCTGCCACCATTTTTGTTTTTCCATGTCTTACTATCTCATCCATGTAGCCAAGAGTGGCTATATATAATAAGCCGGTTATTTTACTTCCTCTATACCGGAGTAGTACTATTTGCTGCACAGTATTACTGACCGCCATATTTGAGCACAACATTATTATGCATGGACCTTGACTATGTACGTCACCATGTCTCAAGATCTGGGATGCCGCGTGTACCAGATGAACGGCCCCGAGTTCGACCCCCATGATGCTACGTGGGTGCCGAGGAACACTCTTGGAGAGTACTCGCTTTTCATCGGGGACATCTACCCCATTGTGAAGCGGATGCCACCTTCTGTGCACGACACGGAAGGCCTGCCGTTCATGAAGCATGGTTGTGTCTTCAGTGCGCACCGCCGGATGAACGTCATGCTGGGACACGCTATCCCGGATTTATGCCGCTTCAGCTTGGATGAGTCTCCATCGTGTGGAACCGGACTAGAAAGCTGCGACAATGATTCCCGTTGCCCACCGCTATGGATCGTGCCATCCATGAAGAACACCTGGGACTGGAACCTGGAGGAGGACATGTAGCCCATCTATAACATGTAAGTGGAGTACGGTAATTGTGAACGGTAGCGCTGTGAATATATGTAGACTAGTCGTGCACAAATTTATCACATGAATTGGAGATGAACTTGTGTGGCATACTGGCATTTGTCCTTTAGAATTTATTACTAGTAAATGTGTTATGTGTACGTGCAACTTGTGTGGTTGTTGCACAGGCTCCAACACGCTCTTTGAGAAAAAAAAGGTGGCACAGCTTTTGATATACGTGACGTGGCGGCATCATACAGTAGCATCATTCGCTATAGTTGTAGTACACTCCTACTAGGATGACAACTCCTATAAAACCTTGCGCTTGGCTCTTTGCCTCTTCGGGAGGTTCAACAGTTCGTACTCGTGTGAACCTTGCACTTGGCTCTTCGCCTCTTCGGAAGGTCCAACAATGATGATACTACAGTACAATATGCTTCTGGCAATCTGACACCGATTGAACTGTTGCACGTCCACCGCAAGGGCGAGGGCAAGGGAGAGGGAGAGGGAGAGGGAGAGGGCGCTGTAGTCAAAACCCTCTCCTCGTCCTGCGAACCACTGCGCGCATGGGCGAGGAAGAGGCGTAGTAAGCAAGCTTCTCCTCGTTCGGCGAGTTGACGGGACACATCAAAGCAGTTCTAGTACTGGTAGTAGTAGTCCATACTGTGTCCTTCCCGATTAATATGGCTTAATTTGAAACGAGAAAAATACACTGGCGGTCAATGTATGTAACAATACGCTCTTTACGGTCACTTATAGTTTTGCGGCGATTATACGATCACTAGCTCATCGTAGAGCACCGTATTGCACCCTACTGACCGGCCACATAGTCGACGTGGCACTTTATTGACGGGTTAAATTGTCACCTAGTTTCTAGGTCCCACCTGTCAGTTGGCAGAGCAAAGAAATCAGTTAAACAAAACTTTACGCAGGCGCGACACGAGTCCAACCCTTGCGCGCGAACCGCCCTGGCTGTGTATGTGAGTGCATGCACGTGTCCTCCCCCGGTCTTCCAACAAAGAGTGTACATCGGCTATAAAACAAAGAGTGTAGTACATGATGTACATCTACACTTCCAATGCATTTAGCCTTTAATCTAAATCGATATTGATTGACCAATGCACCAACTTGTGCTGTAGGTATAGGCTACATGTCTATCCTTAATTACAGCATGCAACGGCCTTCATTTAATCTTCTTATCTCAATGGCCGCATGCACACATAAGTCTTCTACTTTTGGGCATTAATTATGCCCTGGTCAATGTGTAAATCTCTAAATGTACAGTCTTTCACGGACGTAGGGAGTAGGTTGAGCACTTGAGCGTGAGCGTGTGTGTTGCGTCGTGTGCTGTGTGCCGCATGGGTGCGTGAGTGTTGCGTGCGTCCATGTGTACGTGTGAGTGTTGCATGTTGCATGCATACATGCATGGGGCTTACTCCCTCCCATTGACATGTTCATATTTCAAGCTTCCTCTGTTCCCTCCATATGGTGATACTCCCTCTTTTCCCAAATAGTACGGAGTAAAAGCCTCCCTCTGTTCCCAAATACGGACTATTTGTCTTTCTACAGATTTCAACAAGTGACTATGTACGGAGCAAAATGAGTGAAGTGAGCGTAGAGGCATAGGGATACTGTAGAAAGGAAGTCCTCGCGATCCATTATTCCCCATCTCGGTCAGAAAGAACTATTCAACTAGTCTTCGCAGTGAAGTGACAATACACGCTGCAACAGATGGGACACGTAATTAATAAGCTGAACCAGCGTGTTGGTGTTACTAAATCAGCCTTACCCAGTACTGCCATCATGTTTGCCAGTAGAGCACGCTTCCGCAAATACGCCTACGCACCTCTGTCCTCCATTAACTGACATATGGGCCCTGTTGTGGTAGACCCACATGTCATCGGTGTAACTATTTACACTCCGAAGGACGGTATATCCTGGTAGTAGTACTAGTAGAATTGAGATTGAATGCACTTTCTTCACCGTCTTCCACTCTTCTTCCTCCTTTCTTCTTCTTCCTCCTCTCTTCCCCATCATCGGCCGCACACCATTTACCCCCGCTCACTGCTCGCCCGCCCGCGCCATCTTCCTTGGTAGCTCGCGCGTACCATATCCCCCCGCTCACTGCTCGGCCACACGAGGAGAAGCTTCTTCGCTCGCCCGCCCGAATCCACTACCCCGCTGGCTCACAGGCACCGAAAACCCCAATGGCAGAACCGACTGACACGCAGAGCCGCGATTGGAATTCCCTCCCCGATGTTCTCTTGGACCAAATCTGTAGTCGTATGGACCTACTCAGCACCGTCCGTCTGGCCGCATGCTCGGTGTCTTTGTACCGTCTACTCGTCTGCAACCGGCCGGCTCTTTTCAAGACACCCTGCTTGCTGATGCCCGATCCTCGCAGGTGGCCCAGACACCGACTTGACGATCCTACGGAGGTTGCCATGGTTCCCCTCGACATGCTACCACTACCTCTCCACCTGTCCTTCATGCGCGGCCACTACTGGGCGGGCATGAAGGCCAACTGGATCGTCCTCATCCACCACACCGGTAGTATGTGGCATCTCATGGATATCTACACCTAGCGAGAGACCAGCCTTCCATCGTTGAATACCGCCGCCATCGAGCCTCGCGGCCTGCCGGACACTCCTGCCTACTACGCACGAGACGCGTCAAGATTTTTGCTCGACCTCTGTTTGCAGAAAGTTGTAATCTGCGAAGTGCCCACACCATCAGAAGACTACATGGATTACAAGCTCATTGCCTTGTTCAACATGGGATTAGTCTATCTGGAATCCGGTCGCCATACATGGTTATGGCTCATCATCAATCCTGTTGAGGCAACATTTCTGTCTGATGCTATAGTGCACGATGGCATCGTTTATGCGGTCGACGCACAGATTGGCTGCCTATACTGGTGGAATCTATCGTCGTGTAATTATTCTATCTCATCTCATCTTTACCTTATGAATACGACTGCCTGTTCATTTGTTACAAATTTAGAATGCATAGCACGTCTATAACCACATCATTGCTATATGTTCCTCTAATTTCCTAGATTTTTATGACCACACATGTTATTGTTAGAGTTGATATGAGAACAACTGGCATCTAATGATTGTTAGAATACATATTATGAGCATAACATCATGATTGCTATATGTTACTCTCGTTATACAAGATTTTTATAACAACGCATGTTATTGCTTAGAGTTGATATGAGAACAGTAGTAGTAAGTGCTATGGTAGAATATGAGTAGGCGCTGTCATAGCTATTTTCCTCTCATTGTTACATGATGTTTGAACCATGACATATTGCTAGAATATGAAAGCCATTGGCTTATTTTTTAACTTGGGGTATGATTATGACCACGGCATTGCAATTCTCTGTCTATGATATGTGTCACTGTTATAATAATCTTAATTCCACACATACTTTGAACATGATTGTTTATTTTTGTCCTTTTGGTCTCCAATTTGAATTGTTGCAGCAGACGCAAATGCGCTGGCCTTCATGATTCCAGGACCTGGAATCATACCAGCCGATGGGTGGTGGTTTATCGCTCGTTCAGCTGACGGCGGTCATTTGATGCTCATTCGCATGTACCAAATTGACCAAACCATTACATCAAACCACATGTAGTACAATGCGTGGGGAGTTCGTGACATTGATGGCTATGGCTGCTTCGTGTTCGAGAAGTATCCCAGCTTCGTTGGGCCAGGCGTATTCAACTGGAGGCGGGTTTACAGCCTCGGTAACCACTCCTTGTTCCTCGGGCTCAATTATCCGATCATCCAACCAATCATCGATCATATCACCAGCGATGATTACTGTGCTATGCGACTTCCATTCACGAGGGGGGGCTGTGTTTACACATCATACCATGGGTTTCATGAATCACCATATCCAGAGATTCGTCGACACAGCTTGTTGCCAGATAATCTTCAGTGTGTGAAAGGCATCAAGCTTCCACGCGATGGATGGCTTTTGCAAACCCGACATGGGGCGATGTGGTTCATGCCAACAGCAAATATGCACAACTTGATTCATGCTGATATCTAGACTGAGCCATGTATTCTGCTGCTGTAGCACGACCCTCTTTTGTTGGATATTATGTACTGTTGTTAGTTTGAAGCACTCCTCTGGTTTGAAGGATAGATACCTTCCTGGGATCAAGTGCATCCTAACTCACCTGCGTAGGATGTACTGATAATGATGATGGAGATGTTGTGCAGAAGCCATATATATCAGTTAGGCTTCAAGTGCGTACTTGTTAGTTAAACCTATGTATAAATTGTGACACTAAATACGACTAGTAAGTAGTACAGTAGCAGTACTAGTATACGTCGGTCAAATTATTCATCATGTCCACACATTGAATTGACGTGACAACACGCTGCGCGTGAGGTGACACAAGAATCCCGGCGGCGTGTTCGGGTATTCTGGACTTCAGATTTGGAGTACCACTTATCTGTCAAAATCTTTCATCATTCACTTAAAACAGTCGATTGATCATACATTGAGTACCATATAACTGGAATTACCGATGCAAGTCGAAGAAGGATTGGCCGGTGCTGCCGGCTGGCGTCAAGTTTGATCCCACGGATCAGGAGCTGATCAAGCACCTTGAGGCCAAAGTGAGTGCTGACCGCGCGAGATTTTAGTCTCTCATCGATTTGTTCATACCAACCATCGACAGCGAGCACGACATATGCTACACCCAACCTGAGAAACTTCCAGGTAAGACACCGATCGGCCGTCTACTTGCACAAACATATTCCTTTGTTTATAGCTCTATTTTTCTTTTTAGACGCAGACCTGGTGAAGCAATTACAATTTGACAGTTAATAAAAAGTGAAACAAGTGACTGCAACATGCCAAAGATGTTATGAAAATGCCAACTAGGTACACTAAAACCTGTATTCCACAATACTGCATGTATCACACTGAGTGGCCTAAGGAAGCATTTCTTCCAGCGCAATTCCAAGGCGTTCAAAAGGGGAACCTGGACGTGTCGCAAGATACAGTCAGAGTGCGGCATGCACGCGATGTGGCACAAGACCGGCAATACCTTGCGGGTGATGGTCAACGGCCGGCAAGACGGGCAGCAAAAAAGGTTCTGGTGCTGCACACCAACAAGAACTTCGACCAGCAGGGGACCAACTGGGTGATGCACCAGTACCACCTGGGGGACCTGGAGCAAGAGAAGGAGCAGGAGTTGGTCCTCTGCAAGATTTTCTACCAGACGAACACTAGGGCCAGGAGTAAAAAGATTATAAGTTAGTTTGGTATTGGTAGTTGTACTACCTTGTGGTCCGCAAGTTGGTATTGTTGTTAACGATCTTTTGGTATGAACTTGCATTTGCTTCCAACCATCATGCCGAGGGTCGACGTGGATATAAAGCTGAATCATTTGTTTCGAAACGAATTTTCAGGCACCTGATTTTTATTTGATGGGTAGCATAAGCACCCGCCGTTCGAATTCCCAGTTCTCCAATTTTTTCGAAACAAGTGCATGCACTTATTATCATGATAAAAAAACAATATCCGTGCTGCATCCCAGTTATCAGTCTGTACTTGCAGAATTCTCTCGTTTATTGAGCACGTATATTGTTTTTTCAGGTCGAGCAAGTTTCAACTGGGCTGTAGACTGCCCAGGGTTGGTTTTGTTTTTAACAGGCCCAGCCCAGGATGACAACGGGGCACAAAGATCCAGCAGGTATCTACTGGCCTCTGGCCCGCCAGCGTTGGTTACATTTTGTCTTACAACATCCGCAGGCAGTTTTTTACTGAATCAAACACACAACCCAGTTCTATTTTCCTCTTGAAACGCATGTCCTACATCCGTTTTCTAATCTCTACCTATAGTTTTACTAGTTCATATACACGTATCATTATATTGAAAACACATAAAATTCCCTTTTCATATTTACATCCTTATTTTTGTTGTTTTTTCCCACCCAGCGCTGATTTTTTTACCACTGGTTTTCCCTTAAACCAACTCAATTGTCCCACGTCTTATTTGCTTACAAAAACAAAGCGATTTTTTGGCAAATCAATAAGTTCTTAAAAAATGTTTATCATTTCAGGATTACAACAGTTCGGACTCCACCGAAATATGCAAAATAAGGTTGAACTTTTTGAACGTGGTCCTGGGCAGAAAATGGGCTGTAATAAAATACTTAAGAATTAGTAAATAGGCTGCAAACTATAAAAAAATAGCAAATGGGCTTTATGTTGTCTGCCACAGATTTGGAGGCTGACTTGTGGGCCTACTAAGTGCATGCGTACACAAGGTTTCTCAAAAAAGAAACTTAGTCAACAATCGACTCTACCAGCGTCAGACCATTAGATGTCAATCTAACGGCAATCGTGCTTCTTCAGTCTCTGATCTTCCTGCCCCAACCGCCCAAACCAGCGCCGTCGGAACCGCCTGCTCCCGCCTCCCGTGGCCAGCAGTGCTGCCGGGCAGGCCTCACAACCCCATCATACTCGCATCCCTGGCCTGTCTATCCCTCTACTCACCCACACCTCCTGTTATTTCCCGGCGACGACAGCCGAACCAGTCAACCTTCATACTCTCCACCACGTGGGCAGCCACTGTTGTGTCTTCCCCGGCTCTGTGTCGTTCCCTTCGTAGGTCTCGCCGTCGTCCACCGCCCTGGTGCTCTCGGCGCGGCGTGGTCAATGATGTCCATCCAACGGCCGTAGTGCTTCTTCAACCTCTGGTCTTCTTGCCCCAGCCGCCCAAAGCAGCGCCGGTCGTGCCGCATGCTCTTGCCTCCAGTGGCCGGCTGTGCTGCCTCGGAGGCCTCACCGTCCCCATACTACTCCCACCGCTAGCCAGGCCATCCCTCCACTCACCCACTCCCCCTGTTATTCTGCGGCGACGGCAGCCTCACACCGCAGCCGAACCAGTGAACCATCGTACTCCTCTCCGCGTGGGAATCCACTGCCGCGTCTTCCCCGGCTCCGCGTCGTCCCCTTCCTAGGCCTCGCCGTCGTCCACCGTTGTGGTGCTCTCGGCGCGGCGTGGTCAATGTGGTCAACGACCGACTTCCATCGGAAGAGTACTGTACGTGGAGAGGTTGACAGCTGGGTCCACGGCAGCCTCAAGGAAGTGCCTCCTTATTACGCGCAAAATAATTATTCCTCCACCTGACAGCAGGGACCCACCGGACGGGCCACCAGTATTTCACGGAAAAAACGTTTCCCCCCTGACTGCTGGGACCCACCGGACGGGCCACCGTATTTCACCAAAAAAATGTTTGCCCCTGACTGCTGGGACCCACCGGACGGACCACCGTATTTCGCGAAAAAAACGTTCCCCCCGCTGTCAGCTCGGACCCACCGGAAGTGCCTCCTTATTACGCACAGAAAAATGAATACTCCCCCTGCTAGCTGGGACCCACCATGGTGGGAGGCTGACTTGTGGGCCTACTAAGTTGACGGGGACGGAGGGCTTTGTCAACTTAGTCAATATGAACAATTCTAGCTCCAGTGACCGTATGATGTACATCCAACGGCCGTGGTGCTTCTTCAACCTCTGGTCATCTTGCTCCAGCCGCCCAAAGCAGCGCTGGTCATGCCGCATGCTCCTGCCTCCTGTGGCCGGCTGTGCTGCCGCGGAGGCCTCACCGCCCCCTACTATTCCCACCGCTGGCCAGCCCTGCGGCGACGGCAGCCTCACACCGCAGCCGAACCAGTGAACCCTCGTACTCCTCTCTGCGCGGGCTTCCACTGCAGCGACTTCCCCGGCTCCACGTCGTCCCCTTCCTAGGCCTCGCCGTCGTCCACCGCCGTGGTGCTCTCCACGCGGCGTGGTCAACATAGTCAAGGAACGACTTCCATCGAAATAGTACTGTACGTGGAGAGGCTGACAGCCGGGTCCACGGCCACAGCCTAGTTTTTTTTGTGATTTGCCAAGTAAGTCGCTTTGTCAGGCCTGTTGGGCTGCAAATCTTTCAAGACGAGGAGAGCTTTCATTCGGCTGGCCGAGAAAATGGCCCATCAGTAATGAGAAATGGGTTGTACATTTTTAAAACACATCAAACCGGCAATTAGTTTCAAATATCTTTTTTTTCATTTCGAGATTTTAAATTACATTAATTTTTATGCGTGGAGAATTTGTTGGATTTTATATTGATATATATTTATTTTTAAAATCAGTTTGAATGTGAGTCGAAATTTTGGGATTAAAAACAGTTCGGACCGCACCGAAATATGCAAAATTTCGTATAATTTTTTAACCGTGGCCACAATATGGGCTGTAATGCTAACAAAAAGAATATGGGCTCCAAAAAAACCTTAATAATTAGCAAATGAGCTGTAAATTATTAGAAATAATGGCAGATGGATTGTATGCTGTTTTCCACAGATTTGAGGCTTTCCTAAAAAAAGGTTGACGCACAAGCAGTGACTGTTGGATGGCCATCCAACGGCCGTCGTGCTTCTTCAATCTCTGCTCTTCCTGCTCCAGCCGATCAAACAAGCGCCGGCGGGACTGCCTGCTCCCTCCTCCCCGCGGCCGGCTCTACTGCCGCGTAGGCCTTACCGCCCCACCATACTCCCATCGCTAGCCTAGCCATCCCTCTACTCACCCACACCTGCTGTTATTCTCCGGCGACGGCAGACGAACCAGTAAACCCTCGTACAGTCATACTCCCCTCCGCGTGGGTAACAACTGCCGAGTCTTCCCTGCCTCCATGTCGTTCCCTTCCTAGGCCTCACCATCGTCCATCGCCCTGGTGCTCTCGGCGCGGCCTGGTCAACGTGGTCAACGACCGACATGCATCTGAAGTGGACTGTACGTGGAGAGGCCGACAGCTGGGTCCACGGGCGCACGCAAGGAAATGCCTCCTTATTATGCGCAAAATAATGATTCCTCCACCTGACATCAGGGACCCACCGAAAGGGCCTCTATATTTCGCGAAAAAACGTTACTGCCGCTGACAGCTCGGACCCACCAGCTATATCTTCGCACGCAAGGAAGTGCCTCCTTATTACGCACAAAAAAATGAATACTCCCCCTGTTAGCCGGGACCCAGTATAGTGGCAGGTTGACTTGTGGGCCTACTAAGTTGACGGGGACGGAGGGCTTTGTCAACTTAGTCAATATGCACGATTCTAGCTCCAGTGACCGTACAATGTGCATCCAACGGCCGTAGTGCTTCTTCAACCTCTGGTCTTCTTGCTCCAGCTGCCCAAACCAGCGCCGGTCGTGCCTCGTGCTCCTGCATCCCGTGGCCGGCTGCGATGCGGTGGAGGCCTCACCGCCCCCTACTACTCCCACCGCTGGCCAGGCCATCCCTGTACTCACCTACACCCCTTGTTATTCTACGGCGACGGCAGCCTCACAAAGCAGCGAACCAGTGAACCCTCGTACTCCTCTACGCGTGGGCATCCACTGCCGCGTCGTCCCCTTCCTAGGCCTCGCTGTCGTCCACCGCCCTGGTGCTCTCGGCGCGGCGTGGTCAACGTGGTCAAGGAACGGCTTCCATCGGACGTGGACTGTACGTGGAGAGGCTGACAGCTGGGTCCACGGCCGCAGCAAGGAAGTGCCTCCTTATTACATGCAAAATTATTATTCCTCCACGTGACAGCGGGGACCCACCGGACGGTGTGTCTGGGCAAAAAAAACAAAATGATTCGCCCCCCTGACTGCTGGGACCCACCAGCTACATCTTCGCACGCAAGGAAGTGCCTGACAGTCGGGACCCACCTGGTCGAAGCGTACATAGCGTTGTCATTCTGGTCACGAACGTGTACGTACATATATATTGGTGGATGTAGAGGCGCGCACGTGTCGTAGTAGAGGCGCGTACATGTCGTAGTAGAGGCGCGCACGTAGCATGTACACGTACGTACAGCGGCCAGGGTGCAAGAAAGAAAATACGGCCACGTATGTGTAGATACGGGCGGGGTCTCGAACGCCTACTCGCGCATACGTACAGCCAGGGCTCGTGTACATGGCTGGGTCGGAATGGAGAAACAGTGTCGTCGTCGTGTTGATGGGGAGGCAACGGAATGCGCCGTGTTCATGGGGAGGCAACGGAATGCGTCGTGTTCATGGGGAGGCAATGGAATGCGTCGTGTTCATCGGGAGGCAACGGAATGCGTGGGAGCCAACTGGCTGGGTCGGAACGGAATGCGTGGTCGTGTTCATCGGGAGGGGTTGTACGGAACAGGTGATGGAAACGAGGCCTGGCGTACCGCAGAACGGAGGAAACGGACCTCCTACGGTCGAAATGGGGGTCCTGTTGATCGGGAGTGGTGTGGCGTACCGCAAAACAGAGGAAACGGACCTCCTACGGTCGAAACGGGGGTCCTTCTAATCGGGAGGGGTGTGGCGTACCGCAAAACGGATGAAACGGACCTCCTACGGTCGAAACGGGGGTCCTGTTCATCGGGAGGGGTGTGGCGTACCGCAAAACGGGACTCCACGGGATACTGTTCATCTCCACCGTCGACCTCCTCCAGCCTCCACGGGCTCCTGTTCATCCAGCCTCCACCGCGCGCTACTCC